>NC_054478.1:25132533-25360673 GCF_017639515.1 Carcharodon carcharias | reverse complement strand
TCACACACACTACATAAACCTGCTAACATTCTCAAACACACTACATAAACCTGCTAACATTCTCACACACCTACATAAACCTGCCACCATTCTCACACACACTACATAAAACTAACCTTCTCACACACACTACATAAACCTGCTAACATTCTCACACTCTCGACATAAACCTGCTAACATTCTCACACACTCTACATAAACCGCTAACATTCTCACACACTCTACATAAACCTGCTAACATTCTCACACACTCTACATAAACCTGCTAACATTCTCACACACACTACATAAACCTGCTAACATTCTCACACACACTACATAAACCTGCTAACATTCTCTCACACCACATAAATCTGCTAACATTCTCACACACTCTACATAGACCTGCTAACATTCTCACACACACTACATAAACCTGCTAACATTCTCACACACACTATAAAGCGCTAACATCCTCACACACTCTACATAAACCTGCTAACATTCTCACACACACACTACATAAACCTGCTAACATTCTCACACACACTACATAAACCTGCTAACATTCTCACACACACTACATAAACCTGCTAACATTCTCACACACACTACATAAACCTGCTAACATTCTCACACACTCTACATAAACCTGCTAACATTCTCACACACACTACATAAACCTGCTAACATTCTCACACACTATATAAACGTGCTAACATTGTCACGCCCTCCACATAAACCTGCTAACATTACCACACACTCCACATAAACCTGGCAACATTCCCACACCAAATAAACCTGCTAACACTTCCACACACTCTACATAAACCTGCTAATGTTCTCACACACTACATAAAAACTGCTGACATTCTCACAAGCGTACATGAACCTGCTAATATTCTCACATAAACATCCTACATAAACATAAATATCCTACTTAAACATGCAGACATTCTCACACACTCTACATAAAGGTGTTAACATTCTCACACACACTACATAAACCTGCCAGCATTCTCACACACACTAAATAAACCTGCTAACATTCTCACACACTCTACATAAACCTGCTAACATTCTCACACACTCTACATAAACCTGCTAACATTCTCACACACACTACATAAACCAGCTAACGTTCTCACACACTCTGCATGAACCTGCTAACATTCTCACACACTCTACATAAACCTGCTAACATTCTCACACACACTACATAAACCTGCTAACATTCTCAAACAAACTACATAAACCTGCAAACATTCTCACACACACTACATAAACCGACTAACATTCTCACACACACTACATAACCCTGCCAGCATTCTCACACACACTACATAAACCTGCTAACATTCTCACACACACTACGTAAACCCGCTAACATTCTCACACACACTACATAAACATGCCAGCACTCTCACACACACTACATAAACCTGCAAACATGCTCACACACACTACATAAACCCGCTAACATTCTCACACATACTACATAAACCCGCTAACATTCTCACGCACACTACATAAACCTGCTACCATTCTCACACACACTACATAAACCTGCTAACATTCTCACACACACTACATAAACCTGCTAACATTCTCACACACACTACATAAAGCTGCTACCATTCTCACACACACTACATAAACCTGCTAACTTTCTCACACACACTACATAAATCTGCCAGCATTCTCACACACACTACATAAACCTGCTAACGTTCTCACACAAATTACATAAACCTGCTAACATTCTCACACACACTACATAAACCTGCCAGCATTCTCACACACACTACATAAACCTGCTAACATTCTCACACTCTCTACATAAACCTGCTAACATTCTCACACAGTCTACATAAACCTGCTAACATTCTCACACACACTACATAAACCTGCTAACATTCTCACGCACACTACATAAAGCTGCTAACATTCTCACGCACACTACATAAAGCTGCTAACCTTCTCACACACTCTACATAAACCTGCTAACATTCTCACACTCACAACATACACCTGCTAACATTCTCACACACACTACATATACCTGCAAATCTCTCACACACACTACATAAACCTGCTAACATTCTCACACACACTACATAAACCTGCTAACATTCTCACACACTATACATAAACCTGCTAACATTCTCACACACACTACATAAACCTGCTAACATTCTCACACACACTACATATACCTGCAAATTTCTCAGACAGACTACATAAACCTGCTAACATTCTCACATACACTACATAAACCTGCTAACATTCTCAAGCACTCTACATAAAGCTGCTAACATTCTTACACACTCTAGGCAAAGCTGCTAATATTCTCACAAACTACACATAAACCTGATAACGTTCTCTCACAGTAAATAAACCTGCTAAAATCTCACACACACTACATAAACCTGCAAACATTCTCACACACACTACATAAACCTGCAAACATTCTCACACACACTACATAAACCTGCAAACATTCTAACACTCTACATAAACCTGCTAACATTCACACACACTCTACAAAAACCTGCAAAAATTCTCACACACACTACATAAACCTGCTAACATTCACACACTCCACATAAACCTGCTAACATTATCACACTAGGTACCTAAACCTGCAAACATTCTCACACTCAACATAAACCTGCTAACATTCTTAAACACGCCAAGCAAACCTGCTAATACTCTCACAAACTACACATAAAACTGCTAACATTCTCACACAACCTTCATAAACCTGCTAACATTCTCACACACTAAATAAACCTGCTAACATTCTCACACACTCTTCATAAACCTGCTAACATTCTCACACAAGCTACATAAAGTTGCTAACATTCTCACACACACTATAAAATCCTGCTAACATTATCACACTAGGTACATAAACCTGCAAACATTCTCACACTCAAAATAAACCTGCTAACATTCTTAAACACGCTACGCAAACCTGCTAATACTCTCACAAACTACACATAATACTGCTAACATTCTCACACAGCCTTCAGAAACCTGCTAACATTCTCACACACTAAATAAACCTGCTAACATTCTCACACACTCTACATAAACCTGCTAACATTCTCACACAAGCTACATAAACCTGCTAACATTCTCACACACTCTACATAAACCTGCTAACATTATCACACTAGGTACATAAACCTGCAAATATTCTCACACAATCAACATAAATCTGCTAACATTCTTAAACACTCTATGCAAACCTGCTAATACTCTCACAAACTACACATAAAACTGCTAACATTCTCACACAGCCTTCATAAACCTGCTAACATTCTCACACACTAAATAAACGTGCTAAAATTCTCACACACTCTACATTTACCTGCTAACATTCTCACACAAGCTACATAAAGCTGCTGACATTCTTACACACACTACAAAATCCTGCTAACATTCTCACACATACTGCATAAACCTGCTAACATTCTCACGCACTCCACATAAACCTGCTAACATTCTTCAACACTCTACGCAAACCTGCTAATATTCTCACAAACTACACATAAACCTGCTAACATTCTCACACACTTTACATAAATCTGCTAACATTCTCACACACTCTACATAAACCTGCTAACATTCACACACAAGCTACATAAAGCTGCTAACATTCTCACACACACTACAAAATCCTGCTAACATTCTCACACATCCTTCATAAACCTAATATTCTCAAACACACTACATAAACCTGTAACATTCTCACACACCTACATAAACCTGCTAAAATTCTCGCACACTACATAAACCTGCAAACATTGTCACACATACTAAATAAACCTAACATTCTCAAACACACTACATAAACCTGCTAACATTCTCACACACCTACATAAACCTGCAAACATTCTCACACACTATACATAAAATTGCGAAAATTCAGACAAACTACATAAACCTGCCACCATTCTCACACACACTACATAAACCTGCTAACATTCTCACACACTCGACATAAAACTGCTAACATTCTCACACACACTACATAAACCCGCTAACATTCTCACACACTCTACATAAACCTGCTAACATTCTCACACACTCTACATAAACCTGCTAACATTCTCACACACACTACATAAACCTGCTAACATTCTCACACAATCTACATAAACCTGCTAACATTCTCACACACTCTACATACACCCTCTACATTCTCACACACACTACATAAACCTGCTAACATTCTCACACACTCTACATAAACCTGCTAATATTCTCACACACTCTACATAAACCCTCTAACATTCTCACACACACTACATAAACCTGCTAACATTCTCACACACACTACATAAACCTGCTAGCATTCTCACACACTCTACATAAACCTGCTAACATTCTCACACACTCTACATAAACCCTCTAACATTCTCACAAACACTACATAAACCTGCTAACATTCTCACACACTCTACATAAACCCTCTAACATTCTCGCACAGACTACAAAAACCTGCTAACATTCTCACACACACTACATAAACCTGCTAACATTCTCAAACAAACTACATAAACCTGCAAACATTCTCACACACACTACATATACCGACTAACATTCTCACACACACTACATAAACCTGCTAACATTCTCACACACACTACATAAAGCTGCTACCATTCTCACACACACTACATAAATCTGCCAGCATTCTCACACACACTACATAAACCTGCTAACATTCTCACACAAATTACATAAACCTGCTAACATTCTCACACACACTACATAAACCTGCCAGCATTCTCACACACACTACATAAACCTGCTAACATTCTCACACTCTCTACATAAACCTGCTAACATTCTCACACAGTCTACATAAACCTGCTAACATTCTCACACACACTACATAAACCTGCTAACATTCTCACGCACACTACATAAAGCTGCTAACATTCTCACGCACACTACATAAAGCTGCTAACCTTCTCACACACTCTACATAAACCTGCTAACATTCTCACACTCACAACATACACCTGCTAACATTCTCACACACACTACATATACCTGCAAATCTCTCACACACACTACATAAACCTGCTAACATTCTCACACACACTACATAAACCTGCTAACATTCTCACACACACTACATAAACCTGCTAACATTCTCACACACTATACATAAACCTGCTAACATTCTCACACACACTACATAAACCTGCTAACATTCTCACACACTACATATACCTGCAAATTTCTCAGACAGACTACATAAACCTGCTAACATTCTCACATACACTACATAAACCTGCTAACATTCTCAAGCACTCTACATAAAGCTGCTAACATTCTTACACACTCTAGGCAAAGCTGCTAATATTCTCACAAACTACACATAAACCTGATAACGTTCTCTCACAGTAAATAAACCTGCTAAAATCTCACACACACTACATAAACCTGCAAACATTCTCACACACACTACATAAACCTGCAAACATTCTCACACACACTACATAAACCTGCAAACATTCTAACACTCTACATAAACCTGCTAACATTCACACACACTCTACAAAAACCTGCAAAAATTCTCACACACACTACATAAACCTGCTAACATTCACACACTCCACATAAACCTGCTAACATTATCACACTAGGTACCTAAACCTGCAAACATTCTCACACTCAACATAAACCTGCTAACATTCTTAAACACGCCAAGCAAACCTGCTAATACTCTCACAAACTACACATAAAACTGCTAACATTCTCACACAACCTTCATAAACCTGCTAACATTCTCACACACTAAATAAACCTGCTAACATTCTCACACACTCTTCATAAACCTGCTAACATTCTCACACAAGCTACATAAAGTTGCTAACATTCTCACACACACTATAAAATCCTGCTAACATTATCACACTAGGTACATAAACCTGCAAACATTCTCACACTCAAAATAAACCTGCTAACATTCTTAAACACGCTACGCAAACCTGCTAATACTCTCACAAACTACACATAATACTGCTAACATTCTCACACAGCCTTCAGAAACCTGCTAACATTCTCACACACTAAATAAACCTGCTAACATTCTCACACACTCTACATAAACCTGCTAACATTCTCACACAAGCTACATAAACCTGCTAACATTCTCACACACTCTACATAAACCTGCTAACATTATCACACTAGGTACATAAACCTGCAAATATTCTCACACAATCAACATAAACCTGCTAACATTCTTAAACACTCTATGCAAACCTGCTAATACTCTCACAAACTACACATAAAACTGCTAACATTCTCACACAGCCTTCATAAACCTGCTAACATTCTCACACACTAAATAAACGTGCTAACATTCTCACACACTCTACATAAACCTGCTAACAATCTCACACACGCTACATAAACCTGCTAACATTCTCACGCACACTACATAAAGCTGCTAACCTTCTCACACACTCTACGTAAACCTGCTAACATTCTCACACTCACAACATACACCTGCTAACATTCTCACACACACTACATATACCTGCAAATCTCTCACACACACTACATAAACCTGCTAACATTCTCACACACACTACATAAACCTGCTAACATTCTCACACACACTACATAAACCTGCTAACATTCTCACACACTATACATAAACCTGCTAACATTCTCACACACACTACATAAACCTGCTAACATTCTCACACACACTACATATACCTGCAAATTTCTCAGACAAACTACATAAACCTGCTAACATTCTCACATACACTACATAAACCTGCTAACATTCTCAAGCACTCTACATAAAGCTGCTAACATTCTTACACACTCTAGGCAAAGCTGCTAATATTCTCACAAACTACACATAAACCTGATAACGATCTCTCACAGTAAATAAACCTGCTAAAATCTCACACACACTACATAAACCTGCAAACATTCTCACACACACTACATAAACCTGCAAACATTCTCACACACACTACATAAACCTGCAAACATTCTAACACTCTACATAAACCTGCTAACATTCACACACACTCTACAAAAACCTGCAAAAATTCTCACACACACTACATAAACCTGCTAACATTCACACACTCCACATAAACCTGCTAACATTATCACACTAGGTACCTAAACCTGCAAGCATTCTCACACTCAACATAAACCTGCTAACATTCTTAAACACGCCAAGCAAACCTGCTAATACTCTCACAAACTACACATAAAACTGCTAACATTCTCACACAACCTTCATAAACCTGCTAACATTCTCACACACTAAATAAACCTGCTAACATTCTCACACACTCTTCATAAACCTGCTAACATTCTCACACAAGCTACATAAAGTTGCTAACATTCTCACACACACTATAAAATCCTGCTAACATTATCACACTAGGTACATAAACCTGCAAACATTCTCACACTCAAAATAAACCTGCTAACATTCTTAAACACGCTACGCAAACCTGCTAATACTCTCACAAACTACACATAATACTGCTAACATTCTCACACAGCCTTCAGAAACCTGCTAACATTCTCACACACTAAATAAACCTGCTAACATTCTCACACACTCTACATAAACCTGCTAACATTCTCACACAAGCTACATAAACCTGCTAACATTCTCACACACTCTACATAAACCTGCTAACATTATCACACTAGGTACATAAACCTGCTAGCATTCTCACACACTCTACATAAACCTGCTAACATTCTCACACACTCTACATAAACCCTCTAACATTCTCACAAACACTACATAAACCTGCTAACATTCTCACACACTCTACATAAACCCTCTAACATTCTCGCACAGACTACAAAAACCTGCTAACATTCTCACACACACTACATAAACCTGCTAACATTCTCAAACAAACTACATAAACCTGCAAACATTCTCACACACACTACATAAACCGACTAACATTCTCACACACACTACATAACCCTGCCAGCATTCTCACACACACTACATAAACCTGCTAACATTCTCACACACACTACGTAAACCCGCTAACATTCTCACACACACTACATAAACATGCCAGCACTCTCACACACACTACATAAACCTGCAAACATGCTCACACACACTACATAAACCCGCTAACATTCTCACGCACACTACATAAACCTGCTACCATTCTCACACACACTACATAAACCTGCTAACATTCTCACACACACTACATAAACCTGCTAACATTCTCACACACACTACATAAAGCTGCTACCATTCTCACACACACTACATAAACCTGCTAACTTTCTCACACACACTACATAAATCTGCCAGCATTCTCACACACACTACATAAACCTGCTAACATTCTCACACAAATTACATAAACCTGCTAACATTCTCACACACACCACATAAACCTGCCAGCATTCTCACACACACTACATAAACCTGCTAACATTCTCACACTCTCTACATAAACCTGCTAACATTCTCACACAGTCTACATAAACCTGCTAACATTCTCACACACACTACATAAACCTGCTAACATTCTCACGCACACTACATAAAGCTGCTAACATTCTCACGCACACTACATAAAGCTGCTAACCTTCTCACACACTCTACATAAACCTGCTAACATTCTCACACTCACAACATACACCTGCTAACATTCTCACACACACTACATATACCTGCAAATCTCTCACACACACTACATAAACCTGCTAACATTCTCACACACACTACATAAACCTGCTAACATTCTCACACACACTACATAAACCTGCTAACATTCTCACACACTATACATAAACCTGCTAACATTCTCACACACACTACATAAACCTGCTAACATTCTCACACACTACATATACCTGCAAATTTCTCAGACAGACTACATAAACCTGCTAACATTCTCACATACACTACATAAACCTGCCAGCATTCTCACACACACTACATAAACCTGCTAACATTCTCACACTCTCTACATAAACCTGCTAACATTCTCACACAGTCTACATAAACCTGCTAACATTCTCACACACACTACATAAACCTGCTAACATTCTCACGCACACTACATAAAGCTGCTAACATTCTCACGCACACTACATAAAGCTGCTAACCTTCTCACACACTCTACATAAACCTGCTAACATTCTCACACTCACAACATACACCTGCTAACATTCTCACACACACTACATATACCTGCAAATCTCTCACACACACTACATAAACCTGCTAACATTCTCACACACACTACATAAACCTGCTAACATTCTCACACACACTACATAAACCTGCTAACATTCTCACACACTATACATAAACCTGCTAACATTCTCACACACACTACATAAACCTGCTAACATTCTCACACACTACATATACCTGCAAATTTCTCAGACAGACTACATAAACCTGCTAACATTCTCACATACACTACATAAACCTGCTAACATTCTCAAGCACTCTACATAAAGCTGCTAACATTCTTACACACTCTAGGCAAAGCTGCTAATATTCTCACAAACTACACATAAACCTGATAACGTTCTCTCACAGTAAATAAACCTGCTAAAATCTCACACACACTACATAAACCTGCAAACATTCTCACACACACTACATAAACCTGCAAACATTCTCACACACACTACATAAACCTGCAAACATTCTAACACTCTACATAAACCTGCTAACATTCACACACACTCTACAAAAACCTGCAAAAATTCTCACACACACTACATAAACCTGCTAACATTCACACACTCCACATAAACCTGCTAACATTATCACACTAGGTACCTAAACCTGCAAACATTCTCACACTCAACATAAACCTGCTAACATTCTTAAACACGCCAAGCAAACCTGCTAATACTCTCACAAACTACACATAAAACTGCTAACATTCTCACACAACCTTCATAAACCTGCTAACATTCTCACACACTAAATAAACCTGCTAACATTCTCACACACTCTTCATAAACCTGCTAACATTCTCACACAAGCTACATAAAGTTGCTAACATTCTCACACACACTATAAAATCCTGCTAACATTATCACACTAGGTACATAAACCTGCAAACATTCTCACACTCAAAATAAACCTGCTAACATTCTTAAACACGCTACGCAAACCTGCTAATACTCTCACAAACTACACATAATACTGCTAACATTCTCACACAGCCTTCAGAAACCTGCTAACATTCTCACACACTAAATAAACCTGCTAACATTCTCACACACTCTACATAAACCTGCTAACATTCTCACACAAGCTACATAAACCTGCTAACATTCTCACACACTCTACATAAACCTGCTAACATTATCACACTAGGTACATAAACCTGCAAATATTCTCACACAATCAACATAAACCTGCTAACATTCTTAAACACTCTATGCAAACCTGCTAATACTCTCACAAACTACACATAAAACTGCTAACATTCTCACACAGCCTTCATAAACCTGCTAACATTCTCACACACTAAATAAACGTGCTAACATTCTCACACACTCTACATAAACCTGCTAACAATCTCACACACGCTACATAAAGCTGCTGACATTCTTACACACACTACAAAATCCTGCTAACATTCTCACACATACTGCATAAACCTGCTAACATTCTCACGCACTCCACATAAACCTGCTAACATTCTTAAACACTCTACGCAAACCTGCTAATATTCTCACAAACTACACATAAACCTGCTAACATTCTCACACACTTTACATAAATCTGCTAACATTCTCACACACTCTACATAAACCTGCTAACATTCTCACACACACTACATAAACCTGCTAACATTCTCACGCACCCTACATAAAGCTGCTAACATTCTCACGCACACTACATAAAGCTGCTAACCTTCTCACACACTCTACGTAAACCTGCTAACATTCTCACACTCACAACATACACCTGCTAACATTCTCACACACACTACATATACCTGCAAATCTCTCACACACACTACATAAACCTGCTAACATTCTCACACACACTACATAAACCTGCTAACATTCTCACACACACTACATAAACCTGCTAACATTCTCACACACTATACATAAACCTGCTAACATTCTCACACACACTACATAAACCTGCTAACATTCTCACACACACTACATATACCTGCAAATTTCTCAGACAGACTACATAAACCTGCTAACATTCTCACATACACTACATAAACCTGCTAACATTCTCAAGCACTCTACATAAAGCTGCTAACATTCTTACACACTCTAGGCAAAGCTGCTAATATTCTCACAAACTACACATAAACCTGATAACGTTCTCTCACAGTAAATAAACCTGCTAAAATCTCACACACACTACATAAACCTGCAAACATTCTCACACACACTACATAAACCTGCAAACATTCTCACACACACTACATAAACCTGCAAACATTCTAACACTCTACATAAACCTGCTAACATTCACACACACTCTACAAAAACCTGCAAAAATTCTCACACACACTACATAAACCTGCTAACATTCACACACTCCACATAAACCTGCTAACATTATCACACTAGGTACCTAAACCTGCAAACATTCTCACACTCAACATAAACCTGCTAACATTCTTAAACACGCCAAGCAAACCTGCTAATACTCTCACAAACTACACATAAAACTGCTAACATTCTCACACAACCTTCATAAACCTGCTAACATTCTCACACACTAAATAAACCTGCTAACATTCTCACACACTCTTCATAAACCTGCTAACATTCTCACACAAGCTACATAAACCTGCTAACATTCTCACACACTCTACATAAACCTGCTAACATTATCACACTAGGTACATAAACCTGCAAATATTCTCACACAATCAACATAAACCTGCTAACATTCTTAAACACTCTATGCAAACCTGCTAATACTCTCACAAACTACACATAAAACTGCTAACATTCTCACACAGCCTTCATAAACCTGCTAACATTCTCACACACTAAATAAACGTGCTAACATTCTCACACACTCTACATAAACCTGCTAACAATCTCACACACGCTACATAAAGCTGCTGACATTCTTACACACACTACAAAATCCTGCTAACATTCTCACACATACTGCATAAACCTGCTAACATTCTCACGCACTCCACATAAACCTGCTAACATTCTTAAACACTCTACGCAAACCTGCTAATATTCTCACAAACTACACATAAACCTGCTAACATTCTCACACACTTTACATAAATCTGCTAACATTCTCACACACTCTACATAAACCTGCTAACATTCTCACACACACTACATAAACCTGCTAACATTCTCACGCACCCTACATAAAGCTGCTAACATTCTCACGCACACTACATAAAGCTGCTAACCTTCTCACACACTCTACGTAAACCTGCTAACATTCTCACACTCACAACATACACCTGCTAACATTCTCACACACACTACATATACCTGCAAATCTCTCACACACACTACATAAACCTGCTAACATTCTCACACACACTACATAAACCTGCTAACATTCTCACACACACTACATAAACCTGCTAACATTCTCACACACTATACATAAACCTGCTAACATTCTCACACACACTACATAAACCTGCTAACATTCTCACACACACTACATATACCTGCAAATTTCTCAGACAGACTACATAAACCTGCTAACATTCTCACATACACTACATAAACCTGCTAACATTCTCAAGCACTCTACATAAAGCTGCTAACATTCTTACACACTCTAGGCAAAGCTGCTAATATTCTCACAAACTACACATAAACCTGATAACGTTCTCTCACAGTAAATAAACCTGCTAAAATCTCACACACACTACATAAACCTGCAAACATTCTCACACACACTACATAAACCTGCAAACATTCTCACACACACTACATAAACCTGCAAACATTCTAACACTCTACATAAACCTGCTAACATTCACACACACTCTACAAAAACCTGCAAAAATTCTCACACACACTACATAAACCTGCTAACATTCACACACTCCACATAAACCTGCTAACATTATCACACTAGGTACCTAAACCTGCAAACATTCTCACACTCAACATAAACCTGCTAACATTCTTAAACACGCCAAGCAAACCTGCTAATACTCTCACAAACTACACATAAAACTGCTAACATTCTCACACAACCTTCATAAACCTGCTAACATTCTCACACACTAAATAAACCTGCTAACATTCTCACACACTCTTCATAAACCTGCTAACATTCTCACACAAGCTACATAAAGTTGCTAACATTCTCACACGCACTATAAAATCCTGCTAACATTATCAAACTAGGTACATAAACCTGCAAATATTCTCACACAATCAACATAAACCTGCTAACATTTTTAAACACTCTATGCAAACCTGCTAATACTCTCACAAACTACACATAAAACTGCTAACATTCTCACACAGCCTTCATAAACCTGCTAACATTCTCACACACTAAATAAACGTGCTAACATTCTCACACACTCTACATAAACCTGCTAACATTCTCACACAAGCTACATAAAGCTGCTGACATTCTTACACACACTACAAAATCCTGCTAACATTCTCACACATACTGCATAAACCTGCTAACATTCTCACGCACTCCACATAAACCTGCTAACATTCTTAAACACTCTACGCAAACCTGCTAATATTCTCACAAACTACACATAAACCTGCTAACATTCTCACACACTTCACATAAATCTGCTAACATTCTCACACACTCTACATAAACCTGCTAACATTCTCACACACACTACATAAACCTGCTAACATTCTCACGCACACTACATAAAGCTGCTAACATTCTCACGCACACTACATAAAGCTGCTAACCCTCTCACACACTCTACATAAACCTGCTAACATTCTCACACTCACAACATACACCTGCTAACATTCTCACACACACTACATATACCTGCAAATCTCTCACACACACTACATAAACCTGCTAACATTCTCACACACACTACATAAACCTGCTAACATTCTCACACACACTACATAAACCTGCTAACATTCTCACACACTATACATAAACCTGCTAACATTCTCACACACACTACATAAACCTGCTAACATTCTCACACACACTACATATACCTGCAAATTTCTCAGACTACATAAACCTGCTAACATTCTCACATGCACTACATAAACCTGCTAACATTCTCAAGCACTCTACATAAAGCTGCTAACATTCTTACACACTCTAGGCAAAGCTGCTAATATTCTCACAAACTACACATAAACCTGATAACGTTCTCTCACAGTAAATAAACCTGCTAAAATCTCACACACACTACATAAACCTGCAAACATTCTCACACACACTACATAAACCTGCAAACATTCTCACACACACTACATAAACCTGCAAACATTCTAACACTCTACATAAACCTGCTAACATTCACACACACTCTACAAAAACCTGCAAAAATTCTCACACACACTACATAAACCTGCTAACATTCACACACTCCACATAAACCTGCTAACATTATCACACTAGGTACCTAAACCTGCAAACATTCTCACACTCAACATAAACCTGCTAACATTCTTAAACACGCCAAGCAAACCTGCTAATACTCTCACAAACTACACATAAAACTGCTAACATTCTCACACAACCTTCATAAACCTGCTAACATTCTCACACACTAAATAAACCTGCTAACATTCTCACACACTCTTCATAAACCTGCTAACATTCTCACACAAGCTACATAAAGTTGCTAACATTCTCACACGCACTATAAAATCCTGCTAACATTATCAAACTAGGTACATAAACCTGCAAATATTCTCACACAATCAACATAAACCTGCTAACATTTTTAAACACTCTATGCAAACCTGCTAATACTCTCACAAACTACACATAAAACTGCTAACATTCTCACACAGCCTTCATAAACCTGCTAACATTCTCACACACTAAATAAACGTGCTAACATTCTCACACACTCTACATAAACCTGCTAACATTCTCACACAAGCTACATAAAGCTGCTGACATTCTTACACACACTACAAAATCCTGCTAACATTCTCACACATACTGCATAAACCTGCTAACATTCTCACGCACTCCACATAAACCTGCTAACATTCTTAAACACTCTACGCAAACCTGCTAATATTCTCACAAACTACACATAAACCTGCTAACATTCTCACACACTTCACATAAATCTGCTAACATTCTCACACACTCTACATAAACCTGCTAACATTCTCACACACACTACATAAACCTGCTAACATTCTCACGCACACTACATAAAGCTGCTAACATTCTCACGCACACTACATAAAGCTGCTAACCCTCTCACACACTCTACATAAACCTGCTAACATTCTCACACTCACAACATACACCTGCTAACATTCTCACACACACTACATATACCTGCAAATCTCTCACACACACTACATAAACCTGCTAACATTCTCACACACACTACATAAACCTGCTAACATTCTCACACACACTACATAAACCTGCTAACATTCTCACACACTATACATAAACCTGCTAACATTCTCACACACACTACATAAACCTGCTAACATTCTCACACACACTACATATACCTGCAAATTTCTCAGACTACATAAACCTGCTAACATTCTCACATGCACTACATAAACCTGCTAACATTCTCAAGCACTCTACATAAAGCTGCTAACATTCTTACACACTCTAGGCAAAGCTGCTAATATTCTCACAAACTACACATAAACCTGATAACGTTCTCTCACAGTAAATAAACCTGCTAAAATCTCACACACACTACATAAACCTGCAAACATTCTCACACACACTACATAAACCTGCAAACATTCTCACACACACTACATAAACCTGCAAACATTCTAACACTCTACATAAACCTGCTAACATTCACACACACTCTACAAAAACCTGCAAAAATTCTCACACACACTACATAAACCTGCTAACATTCACACACTCCACATAAACCTGCTAACATTATCACACTAGGTACCTAAACCTGCAAACATTCTCACACTCAACATAAACCTGCTAACATTCTTAAACACGCCAAGCAAACCTGCTAATACTCTCACAAACTACACATAAAACTGCTAACATTCTCACACAACCTTCATAAACCTGCTAACATTCTCACACACTAAATAAACCTGCTAACATTCTCACACACTCTTCATAAACCTGCTAACATTCTCACACAAGCTACATAAAGTTGCTAACATTCTCACACGCACTATAAAATCCTGCTAACATTATCACACTAGGTACATAAACCTGCAAACATTCTCACACTCAAAATAAACCTGCTAACATTCTTAAACACGCTACGCAAACCTGCTAATACTCTCACAAACTACACATAATACTGCTAACATTCTCACACAGCCTTCAGAAACCTTCTAACATTCTCACACACTAAATAAACCTGCTAACATTCTCACACACTCTACATAAACCTGCTAACATTCTCACACAAGCTACATAAACCTGCTAACATTCTCACACACTCTACATAAACCTGCTAACATTATCACACTAGGTACATAAACCTGCAAACATTCTCACACAATCAACATAAACCTGCTAACATTCTTAAACACTCTATGCAAACCTGCTAATACTCTCACAAACTACACATAAAACTGCTAACATTCTCACACAGCCTTCATAAACCTGCTAACATTCTCACACACTAAATAAACGTGCTAACATTCTCACACACTCTACATAAACCTGCTAACAATCTCACACACGCTACATAAAGCTGCTGACATTCTTACACACACTACAAAATCCTGCTAACATTCTCACACATACTGCATAAACCTGCTAACATTCTCACGCACTCCACATAAACCTGCTAACATTCTTAAACACTCTACGCAAACCTGCTAATATTCTCACAAACTACACATAAACCTGCTAACATTCTCACACACTTTACATAAATCTGCTAACATTCTCACACACTCTACATAAACCTGCTAACATTCTCACACACACTACATAAACCTGCTAACATTCTCACGCACACTACATAAAGCTGCTAACATTCTCACGCACACTACATAAACCTGCTAACCTTCTCACACACTCTACGTAAACCTGCTAACATTCTCACACTCACAACATACACCTGCTAACATTCTCACACACACTACATATACCTGCAAATCTCTCACACACACTACATAAACCTGCTAACATTCTCACACACACTACATAAACCTGCTAACATTCTCACACACACTACATAAACCTGCTAACATTCTCACACACTATACTTAAACCTGCTAACATTCTCACACACACTACATAAACCTGCTAACATTCTCACACACACTACATATACCTGCAAATTTCTCAGACTACATAAACCTGCTAACATTCTCACATACACTACATAAACCTGCTAACATTCTCAAGCACTCTACATAAAGCTGCTAACATTCTTACACACTCTAGGCAAAGCTGCTAATATTCTCACAAACTACACATAAACCTGATAACGTTCTCTCACAGTAAATAAACCTGCTAAAATCTCACACACACTACATAAACCTGCAAACATTCTCACACACACTACATAAACCTGCAAACATTCTCACACACACTACATAAACCTGCAAACATTCTAACACTCTACATAAACCTGCTAACATTCACACACACTCTACAAAAACCTGCAAAAATTCTCACACACACTACATAAACCTGCTAACATTCACACACTCCACATAAACCTGCTAACATTATCACACTAGGTACCTAAACCTGCAAACATTCTCACACTCAACATAAACCTGCTAACATTCTTAAACACGCCAAGCAAACCTGCTAATACTCTCACAAACTACACATAAAACTGCTAACATTCTCACACAACCTTCATAAACCTGCTAACATTCTCACACACTAAATAAACCTGCTAACATTCTCACACACTCTTCATAAACCTGCTAACATTCT
Organism: Carcharodon carcharias; assembly: GCF_017639515.1. Taxonomy (NCBI): domain Eukaryota; kingdom Metazoa; phylum Chordata; class Chondrichthyes; order Lamniformes; family Lamnidae; genus Carcharodon; species Carcharodon carcharias. Next base: position 25,342,591 of record NC_054478.1, on the reverse strand, counting down.
CACACAAGCTACATAAAGTTGCTAACATTCTCACACGCACTATAAAATCCTGCTAACATTATCAAACTAGGTACATAAACCTGCAAATATTCTCACACAATCAACATAAACCTGCTAACATTTTTAAACACTCTATGCAAACCTGCTAATACTCTCACAAACTACACATAAAACTGCTAACATTCTCACACAGCCTTCATAAACCTGCTAACATTCTCACACACTAAATAAACGTGCTAACATTCTCACACACTCTACATAAACCTGCTAACATTCTCACACAAGCTACATAAAGCTGCTGACATTCTTACACACACTTACAAAATCCTGCTAACATTCTCACACATACTGCATAAACCTGCTAACATTCTCACGCACTCCACATAAACCTGCTAACATTCTTAAACACTCTACGCAAACCTGCTAATATTCTCACAAACTACACATAAACCTGCTAACATTCTCACACACTTCACATAAATCTGCTAACATTCTCACACACTCTACATAAACCTGCTAACATTCTCACACACACTACATAAACCTGCTAACATTCTCACGCACACTACATAAAGCTGCTAACATTCTCACGCACACTACATAAAGCTGCTAACCCTCTCACACACTCTACATAAACCTGCTAACATTCTCACACTCACAACATACACCTGCTAACATTCTCACACACACTACATATACCTGCAAATCTCTCACACACACTACATAAACCTGCTAACATTCTCACACACACTACATAAACCTGCTAACATTCTCACACACACTACATAAACCTGCTAACATTCTCACACACTATACATAAACCTGCTAACATTCTCACACACACTACATAAACCTGCTAACATTCTCACACACACTACATATACCTGCAAATTTCTCAGACTACATAAACCTGCTAACATTCTCACATGCACTACATAAACCTGCTAACATTCTCAAGCACTCTACATAAAGCTGCTAACATTCTTACACACTCTAGGCAAAGCTGCTAATATTCTCACAAACTACACATAAACCTGATAACGTTCTCTCACAGTAAATAAACCTGCTAAAATCTCACACACACTACATAAACCTGCAAACATTCTCACACACACTACATAAACCTGCAAACATTCTCACACACACTACATAAACCTGCAAACATTCTAACACTCTACATAAACCTGCTAACATTCACACACACTCTACAAAAACCTGCAAAAATTCTCACACACACTACATAAACCTGCTAACATTCACACACTCCACATAAACCTGCTAACATTATCACACTAGGTACCTAAACCTGCAAACATTCTCACACTCAACATAAACCTGCTAACATTCTTAAACACGCCAAGCAAACCTGCTAATACTCTCACAAACTACACATAAAACTGCTAACATTCTCACACAACCTTCATAAACCTGCTAACATTCTCACACACTAAATAAACCTGCTAACATTCTCACACACTCTTCATAAACCTGCTAACATTCTCACACAAGCTACATAAAGTTGCTAACATTCTCACACGCACTATAAAATCCTGCTAACATTATCACACTAGGTACATAAACCTGCAAACATTCTCACACTCAAAATAAACCTGCTAACATTCTTAAACACGCTACGCAAACCTGCTAATACTCTCACAAACTACACATAATACTGCTAACATTCTCACACAGCCTTCAGAAACCTGCTAACATTCTCACACACTAAATAAACCTGCTAACATTCTCACACACTCTACATAAACCTGCTAACATTCTCACACAAGCTACATAAACCAGCTAACATTCTCACACACTCTACATAAACCTGCTAACATTATCACACTAGGTACATAAACCTGCAAATATTCTCACACAATCAACATAAACCTGCTAACATTCTTAAACACTCTATGCAAACCTGCTAATACTCTCACAAACTACACATAAAGCTGCTAACATTCTCACACAGCCTTCATAAACCTGCTAACATTCTCACACACTAAATAAACGTGCTAACATTCTCACACACTCTACATAAACCTGCTAACATTCTCACACAAGCTACATAAAGCTGCTGACATTCTTACACACACTACAAAATCCTGCTAACATTCTCACACATACTGCATAAACCTGCTAACATTCTCACGCACTCCACATAAACCTGCTAACATTCTTAAACACTCTACGCAAACCTGCTAATATTCTCACAAACTACACATAAACCTGCTAACATTCTCACACTCTTTACATAAATCTGCTAACATTCTCACACACTCTACATAAACCTGCTAACATTATCACACACGCTACATAAAGCTGCTAACATTCTCACACACACTACAAAATCCTGCTAACATTCTCACACATCCTTCATAAACCTAATATTCTCAAACACACTACATAAACCTGCTAACATTCTCACACACACTACATAAACCTGCTAACATTCTCAAACAAACTACATAAACCTGCAAACATTCTCACACACACTACATAAACCGACTAACATTCTCACACACACTACATAACCCTGCCAGCATTCTCACACACACTACATAAACCTGCTAACATTCTCACACACACTACGTAAACTCGCTAACATTCTCACACACACTACATAAACATGCCAGCACTCTCACACACACTACATAAACCTGCAAACATGCTCACACACACTACATAAACCCGCTAACATTCTCACACATACTACATAAACCCGCTAACATTCTCAAGCACACTACATAAACCTGCTACCATTCTCACACACACTACATAAACCTGCTAACATTCTCACACACACTACATAAACCTGCTAACATTCTTACACACACTACATAAAGCTGCTACCATTCTCACACACACTACATAAACCTGCTAACATTCTCACACACACTACATAAACCTGCCAGCATTCTCACACACACTACATAAACCTGCTAACATTCTCACACAAATTACATAAACCTGCAAACATGCTCGCACACACTACATAAACCCGCTAACATTCTCACACATACTACATAAACCTGCTACCATTCTCACACACACTACATAAACCTGCTAACATTCTCACACACACTACATAAACCTGCTAACATTCTCACACACACTACATAAACCTGCTACCATTCTCACACTCTCTAGATAAACCTGCTAACATTCTCACACACACTACATAATCCTGCCAGCATTCTCACACACACTACATAAACCTGCTAACATTCTCACACTCTCTACATAAACCTGCTAACATTCTCACACAGTCTACATAAACCTGCTAACATTCTCACACACTCTACATAAACCTGCTAACATTCTCACACTCACAACATAAACCTGCTAACATTCTCACACACACTACATATCCCTGCAAATCTCTCACACACACTACATAAACCTGCTAACATTCTCACACACACTACATAAACCTGCTAACATTCTCACACACACTACATAAACCTGCTAACATTCTCACACACTATACATAAACCTGCTAACATTCTCACACACACTACATAAACCTGCTAGCATTCTCACACACACTACATAAACCTGCAAATTTCTCAGACAGACTACATAAACCTGCTAACATTCTCACATACACTACATAAACCTGCTAACATTCTCAAGCACTCTACATAAAGCTGCTAACATTCTTACACACTCTAGGCAAAGCTGCTAATATTCTCACAAACTACACATAAACTTGATAACGTTCTCTCACAGTAAATAAACCTGCTAAAGTCTCACACACACTACATAAACCCGCTAACATTCTCACGCACACTACATAAACCTGCTACCATTCTCACACACACTACATAAACCTGCTAACATTCTCACACACACTACATAAACCTGCTAACATTCTCACACACACTACATAAACCTGCTACCATTCTCACACTCTCTAGATAAACCTGCTAACATTCTCACACACACTACATAATCCTGCCAGCATTCTCACACACACTACATAAACCTGCTAACATTCTCACACTCTCTACATAAACCTGCTAACATTCTCACACAGTCTACATAAACCTGCTAACATTCTCACACACACTACCTAAACCTGCTAACATTCTCACGCACACTACATAAAGCTGCTAACATTCTCACGCACACTACATAAAGCTGCTAACCTTCTCACACACTCTACATAAACCTGCTAACATTCTCACACTCACAACATAAACCTGCTAACATTCTCACACACACTACATATCCCTGCAAATCTCTCACACACACTACATAAACCTGCTAACATTCTCACACACACTACATAAACCTGCTAACATTCTCACACACACTACATAAACCTGCTAACATTCTCACACACTATACATAAACCTGCTAACATTCTCACACACACTACATAAACCTGCTAGCATTCTCACACACACTACATAAACCTGCAAATTTCTCAGACAGACTACATAAACCTGCTAACATTCTCACATACACTACATAAACCTGCTAACATTCTCAAGCACTCTACATAAAGCTGCTAACATTCTTACACACTCTAGGCAAAGCTGCTAATATTCTCACAAACTACACATAAACTTGATAACGTTCTCTCACAGTAAATAAACCTGCTAAAGTCTCACACACACTACATAAACCTGCAAACATTCTCACACACACTACATAAACCTGCAAACATTCTCACACACACTACATAAACCTGCAAACATTCTAACACTCTACATAAACCTGCTAACCTTCTCACACACTGTACATAAGCCTGCTAACATTCTCACACACACTACATAAACCTGCCAGCATTCTCACACACACTACATAAACCTCCTAACATTCTCACACTCTCTACATAAACCTGCTAACCTTCTCACACAATCTACATAAACCTGCTAACATTCTCACACACACTACATAAACCTGCTAGCATTCTCACGCACACTACATAAACTTGCTAACATTCTCACACACACTGCTTAAACCCGCTAACATTCTCACACACACTACCCTAAACCTGCTAACATTCTCACACACACTACATAAACCTCCTAACATTCTCACACTCTCTACATAAACCTGCTAACCTTCTCACACAATCTACATAAACCTGCTAACATTCTCACACACACTACATAAACCTGCTAGCATTCTCACGCACACTACATAAACTTGCTAACATTCTCACACACACTGCTTAAACCCGCTAACATTCTCACACACACTACCCTAAACCTGCTAACATTCTCACACACACTACATAAACCTGCTAACATTCACACACACTCTACAAAAACCTGCAAAATTCTCACACACACTACATAAACCTGCTAACATTCACACACTCCACATAAACCTGCTAACATTATCACACTAGGTACCTAAACGTGCAAACATTCTCACACTCAACATAAACCTGCTAACATTCTTAAACACGCCAAGCAAACCTGCTAATACTCTCACAAACTACACATAAAACTGCTAACATTCTCACACAACCTTCATAAACCTGCTAACATTCTCACACACTAAATAAACCTGCTAACATTCTCACACACTCTTCATAAACCTGCTAACATTCTCACACAAGCTACATAAAGTTGCTAACATTCTCACACACACTACAAAATCCTGCTAACATTATCACAATAGGTACATAAACCTGCAAACATTCTCACACTCAACATAAACCTGCTAACATTCTTAAACACGCTACGCAAACCTGCTAATACTCTCACAAACTACACATAAAACTGCTAACATTCTCACACAGCCTTCAGAAACCTGCTAACATTCTCACACACTAAATAAACCTGCTAACATTCTCACACACTCTACATAAACCTGCTAACATTCTCACACACACTACATAAACCTGCTAACATTCTCACACACTCTACATAAACCTGCTAACATTATCACACTAGGTACATAAACCTGCAAATATTCTCACACAATCAACATAAACCTGCTAACATTCTTAAACACTCTATGCAAACCTGCTAATACTCTCACAAACTACACATAAAACTGCTAACATTCTCACACAGCCTTCATAAATCTGCTAACATTCTCACACACTAAATAAACGTGCTAACATTCTCACACACTCTACATAAACCTGCTAACATTCTCACACAAGCTACATAAAGCTGCTAACATTCTTACACACACTACAAAATCCTGCTAACATTCTCACACATACTGCATAAACCTGCTAACATTCTCACGCACTCCACATAAACCTGCTAACATTCTTAAACACTCTACGCAAACCTGCTAATATTCTCACAAACTACACATAAACCTGCTAACATTCTCACACACTTTACATAAATCTGCTAACATTCTCACACACTCTACATAAACCTGCTAACATTCTCACACAAGCTACATAAACCTGCTAACATTCTCACACACACTACAAAATCCTGCTAACATTCTCACACATCCTTCATAAACCTAATATTCTCACACACCTACATAAACCTGCTAAAATTCTCGCACACTACATAAACCTGCAAACATTGTCACACATACTAAATAAACCTAACATTCTCAAACACACTACATAAACCTGCTAACATTCTCACACACACTACATAAACCTGCTAGCATTCTCACGCACACTACATAAACTTGCTAACATTCTCACACACACTGCTTAAACCCGCTAACATTCTCACACACACTACCCTAAACCTGCTAACATTCTCACACACACTACATAAACCTGCTAACATTCACACACACTCTACAAAAACCTGCAAAATTCTCACACACACTACATAAACCTGCTAACATTCACACACTCCACATAAACCTGCTAACATTATCACACTAGGTACCTAAACGTGCAAACATTCTCACACTCAACATAAACCTGCTAACATTCTTAAACACGCCAAGCAAACCTGCTAATACTCTCACAAACTACACATAAAACTGCTAACATTCTCACACAACCTTCATAAACCTGCTAACATTCTCACACACTAAATAAACCTGCTAACATTCTCACACACTCTTCATAAACCTGCTAACATTCTCACACAAGCTACATAAAGTTGCTAACATTCTCACACACACTACAAAATCCTGCTAACATTATCACAATAGGTACATAAACCTGCAAACATTCTCACACTCAACATAAACCTGCTAACATTCTTAAACACGCTACGCAAACCTGCTAATACTCTCACAAACTACACATAATACTGCTAACTTTCTCACACAGCCTTCAGAAACCTGCTAACATTCTCACACACTAAATAAACCTGCTAACATTCTCACACACTCTACATAAACCTGCTAACATTCTCACACAAGCTACATAAACCTGCTAACATTCTCACACACTCTACATAAACCTGCTAACATTATCACACTAGGTACATAAACCTGCAAATATTCTCACACAATCAACATAAACCTGCTAACATTCTTAAACACTCTATGCAAACCTGCTAATACTCTCACAAACTACACATAAAACTGCTAACATTCTCACACAGCCTTCATAAATCTGCTAACATTCTCACACACTAAATAAACGTGCTAACATTCTCACACACTCTACATAAACCTGCTAACATTCTCACACAAGCTACATAAAGCTGCTGACATTCTTACACACACTACAAAATCCTGCTAACATTCTCACACATACTGCATAAACCTGCTAACATTCTCACGCACTCCACATAAACCTGCTAACATTCTTAAACACTCTACGCAAACCTGCTAATATTCTCACAAACTACACATAAACCTGCTAACATTCTCACACACTTTACATAAATCTGCTAACATTCTCACACACTCTACATAAACCTGCTAACATTCTCACACAAGCTACATAAAGCTGCTAACATTCTCACACACACTACAAAATCCTGCTAACATTCTCACACATCCTTCATAAACCTAATATTCTCACACACCTACATAAACCTGCTAAAATTCTCGCACACTACATAAACCTGCAAACATTGTCACACATACTAAATAAACCTAACATTCTCAAACACACTACATAAACCTGCTAACATTCTCACACACCTACATAAACCTGCAAACATTCTCACACACTATACATAAAATTGCGAAAATTCTGACAAACTACATAATCCTGCCACCATTCTCACACACACTACATAAACCTGCTAACATTCTCACACAGTCGACATAAACCTGCTAACATTCTCACACACACTACATAAACCTGCTAACATTCTCACACACTCTACATAAACCTGCTAACATTCTCACACACTCTACATAAACCCTCTACATTCTCACACACACTACATAAACCTGCTAACATTCTCACACACACTACATAAACCTGCTAACATTCTCACACACACTACATAAAGCTGCTACCATTCTCACACACACTACATAAACCTGCTAACATTCTCACACACACTACATAAACCTGCTAACATTCTCACACTCAACATAAACCTGCTAATATTCTTAAACACGCTACGCAAACCTGCTAATACTCTCACAAACTACACATAATACTGCTAACTTTCTCACACAGCCTTCAGAAACCTGCTAACATTCTCACACACTAAATAAACCTGCTAACATTCTCACACACTCTACATAAACCTGCTAACATTCTCACACAAGCTACATAAACCTGCTAACATTTTCACACACTCTACATAAACCTGCTAACATTATCACACTAGGTACATAAACCTGCAAATATTCTCACACAATCAACATAAACCTGCTAACATTCTTAAACACTCTACGCAAACCTGCTAATACTCTCACAAACTACACATAAAACTGCTAACATTCTCACACAGCCTTCATAAACCTGCTTATATTCTCACACACTACAGAAACCTGCTAACATTCTCACCCACTCTACATAAACCTGCTAACATTCTCACACAAGCTACATAAAGCTGCTGACATTCTTACACACACTACAAAATCCTGCTAACATTCTCACACATACTGCATAAACCTGCTAACATTCTCACGCACTCCACATAAACCTGCTAACATTCTTAAACACTCTACGCAAACCTGCTAATATTCTCACAAACTACACATAAACCTGCTAACATTCTCACACACTTTACATAAATCTGCTAACATTCTCACACACTCTACATAAACCTGCTAACATTCTCACACAAGCTACATAAAGCTGCTAACATTCTCACACACACTACAAAATCCTGCTAACATTCTCACACATCCTTCATAAACCTAATATTCTCACACACACTACATAAACCTGCTAAAATTCTCGCACACTACATAAACCTGCAAACATTGTCACACATACTAAATAAACCTAACATTCTCAAACACACTACATAAACCTGCTAACATTCTCACACACCTACATAAACCTGCAAACATTCTCACACACTATACATAAAATTGCGAAAATTCTGACAAACTACATAATCCTGCCACCATTCTCACACACACTACATAAACCTGCTAACATTCTCACACAGTCGACATAAACCTGCTAACATTCTCACACACACTACATAAACCTGCTAACATTCTCACACACTCTACATAAACCTGCTAACATTCTCACACACTCTACATAAACCCTCTACATTCTCACACACACTACATAAACCTGCTAACATTCTCACACACACTACATAAACCTGCTAACATTCTCACACACACTACATAAAGCTGCTACCATTCTCACACACACTACATAAACCTGCTAACATTCTCACACACACTACATAAACCTGCTAACATTCTCACACACACTACATAAACCTGCTAACATTCTCACACACTCTACATAAACCCTCTAACATTCTCACAAACACTACATAAACCTGCTAACATTCTCACACACTCTACATAAACCCTCTAACATTCTCGCACAGACTACATAAACCTGCTAACATTCTCACACACTATATAAACCTGCTAACATTGTCATACACTCTATATAAACCTGCTAACATTGTCACGCACTCTATCTAAACCTGGCAACATTCCCACACCACATAAACGTGCAAATATTTCCACTGACTCTTCGTAAACCAGCTAATGTTCTTACACACTATACATAAAACAGCGGACATTCTCACAAGCATACATGAACCTGCTAATATTCTCACATAAACATCCTACATAAACATAAATATCCTACATAAACGTGCAGACATTCTCACGCACTCTACATAAAGGTGTTAACATTCTCACACACACTACATAAACCTGCCAGCATTCTCACACACACTACATAAACCTGCTAACATTCTCACACACTCTACATAAACCTGCTAACATTCTCACACACTCTACATAAACCTGCTAACATTCTCACACACACTACATAAACCTGCTAACATTCTCACACACTCTACATAAACCTGCTAACATTCTCACACACTCTACATAAACCTGCTAACATTCTCACACACACTACATAAACATGCAGACATTCTCACACACACTAAATAAACCTGCTAACATTCTCACAAACACAACATAAACCTGCTAACATTCTCACACAAATTACATGAACCTGCAAACATGCTCACACACACTACATAAACCCGCTAACATTCTCACAAATACTGCATAAACCTGCTAACATTCTCACGCACTCCACATAAACCTGCTAACATTCTTAAACACTCTACGCAAACCTGCTAATATTCTCACAAACTACACATAAACCTGCTAACATTCTCACACACTTTACATAAATCTGCTAACATTCTCACACACTCTACATAAACCTGCTAACATTCTCACACAAGCTACATAAAGCTGCTAACATTCTCACACACACTACAAAATCCTGCTAACATTCTCACACATCCTTCATAAACCTAATATTCTCACACACACTACATAAACCCGCTAACATTCTCACACATACTACATAAACCCACTAACATTCTCACGCACACTACATAAACCTGCTACCATTCTCACACACACTACATAAACCTGCTAACATTCTCACACACACTACATAAACCTGCTAACATTCTCACACACACTACATAAACCTGCTAACATTCTCACACACACTACATAAACCTGCTAACATTCTCACACACACTACATAAACCTGCCAGCATTCTCACACACACTACATAAACCTGCTAACATTCTCACACAAATTACATAAACCTGCAAACATGCTCGCACGCACTACATAAACCCGCTAACATTCTCACACATACTACATAAACCCACTAACATTCTCACGCACACTACATAAACCTGCTACCATTCTCACACACACTACATAAACCTGCTAACATTCTCACACACACTACATAAACCTGCTAACATTCTCACACACACTACATAAACCTGCTACCATTCTCACACTCTCTAGATAAACCTGCTAACATTCTCACACACACTACATAATCCTGCCAGCATTCTCACACACACTACATAAACCTGCTAACATTCTCACACTCTCTACATAAACCTGCTAACATTCTCACACAGTCTACATAAACCTGCTAACATTCTCACACACACTACATAAAGCTGCTACCATTCTCACACACACTACATAAACCTGCTAACATTCTCACACACACTACATAAACCTGCTAACATTCTCACACTCAACATAAACCTGCTAATATTCTTAAACACGCTACGCAAACCTGCTAATACTCTCACAAACTACACATAATACTGCTAACTTTCTCACACAGCCTTCAGAAACCTGCTAACATTCTCACACACTAAATAAACCTGCTAACATTCTCACACACTCTACATAAACCTGCTAACATTCTCACACAAGCTACATAAACCTGCTAACATTCTCACACACTCTACATAAACCTGCTAACATTATCACACTAGGTACATAAACCTGCAAATATTCTCACACAATCAACATAAACCTGCTAACATTCTTAAACACTCTATGCAAACCTGCTAATACTCTCACAAACTACACATAAAACTGCTAACATTCTCACACAGCCTTCATAAATCTGCTTATATTCTCACACACTAAATAAACGTGCTAACATTCTCACACACTCTACATAAACCTGCTAACATTCTCACACAAGCTACATAAAGCTGCTGACATTCTTACACACACTACAAAATCCTGCTAACATTCTCACACATACTGCATAAACCTGCTAACATTCTCACGCACTCCACATAAACCTGCTAACATTCTTAAACACTCTACGCAAACCTGCTAATATTCTCACAAACTACACATAAACCTGCTAACATTCTCACACACTTTACATAAATCTGCTAACATTCTCACACACTCTACATAAACCTGCTAACATTCTCACACAAGCTACATAAAGCTGCTAACATTCTCACACACACTACAAAATCCTGCTAACATTCTCACACATCCTTCATAAACCTAATATTCTCACACACCTACATAAACCTGCTAAAATTCTCGCACACTACATAAACCTGCAAACATTGTCACACATACTAAATAAACCTAACATTCTCAAACACACTACATAAACCTGCTAACATTCTCACACACCTACATAAACCTGCAAACATTCTCACACACTATACATAAAATTGCGAAAATTCTGACAAACTACATAATCCTGCCACCATTCTCACACACACTACATAAACCTGCTAACATTCTCACACAGTCGACATAAACCTGCTAACATTCTCACACACACTACATAAACCTGCTAACATTCTCACACACTCTACATAAACCTGCTAACATTCTCACACACTCTACATAAACCCTCTACATTCTCACACACACTACATAAACCTGCTAACATTCTCACACACACTACATAAACCTGCTAACATTCTCACACACACTACATAAAGCTGCTACCATTCTCACACACACTACATAAACCTGCTAACATTCTCACACACACTACATAAACCTGCTAACATTCTCACACACACTACATAAACCTGCTAACATTCTCACACACTCTACATAAACCCTCTAACATTTTCACAAACACTACATAAACCTGCTAACATTCTCACACACTCTACATAAACCCTCTAACATTCTCGCACAGACTACATAAACCTGCTAACATTCTCACACACTATATAAACCTGCTAACATTGTCATACACTCTATATAAACCTGCTAACATTGTCACGCACTCTATCTAAACCTGGCAACATTCCCACACCACATAAACGTGCAAATATTTCCACTGACTCTTCGTAAACCAGCTAATGTTCTTACACACTATACATAAAACAGCGGACATTCTCACAAGCATACATGAACCTGCTAATATTCTCACATAAACATCCTACATAAACATAAATATCCTACATAAACATGCAGACATTCTCACGCACTCTACATAAAGGTGTTAACATTCTCACACACACTACATAAACCTGCCAGCATTCTCACACACACTACATAAACCTGCTAACATTCTCACACACTCTACATAAACCTGCTAACATTCTCACACACTCTACATAAACCTGCTAACATTCTCACACACACTACATAAACCTGCTAACATTCTCACACACTCTACATAAACCTGCTAACATTCTCACACACTCTACATAAACCTGCTAACATTCTCACACACACTACATAAACCTGCTAACATTCTCACACACTCTACATAAACCTGCTAACATTCTCACACACACTACATAAACCTGCTAACATTCTCACACAAATTACATGAACCTGCAAACATGCTCACACACACTACATAAACCCGCTAACATTCTCACAAATACTGCATAAACCTGCTAACATTCTCACGCACTCCACATAAACCTGCTAACATTCTTAAACACTCTACGCAAACCTGCTAATATTCTCACAAACTACACATAAACCTGCTAACATTCTCACACACTTTACATAAATCTGCTAACATTCTCACACACTCTACATAAACCTGCTAACATTATCACACACGCTACATAAAGCTGCTAACATTCTCACACACACTACAAAATCCTGCTAACATTCTCACACATCCTTCATAAACCTAATATTCTCAAACACACTACATAAACCTGCTAACATTCTCACACACACTACATAAACCTGCTAACATTCTCAAACAAACTACATAAACCTGCTACCATTCTCACACACACTACATAAACCTGCTAACATTCTCACACACACTACATAAACCTGCTAACATTCTTACACACACTACATAAAGCTGCTACCATTCTCACACACACTACATAAACCTGCTAACATTCTCACACACACTACATAAACCTGCCAGCATTCTCACACACACTACATAAACCTGCTAACATTCTCACACAAATTACATAAACCTGCAAACATGCTCGCACGCACTACATAAACCCGCTAACATTCTCACACATACTACATAAACCCGCTAACATTCTCACGCACACTACATAAACCTGCTACCATTCTCACACACACTACATAAACCTGCTAACATTCTCACACACACTACATAAACCTGCTAACATTCTCACACACACTACATAAACCTGCTACCATTCTCACACTCTCTAGATAAACCTGCTAACATTCTCACACACACTACATAATCCTGCCAGCATTCTCACACACACTACATAAACCTGCTAACATTCTCACACTCTCTACATAAACCTGCTAACATTCTCACACAGTCTACATAAACCTGCTAACATTCTCACACACACTACCTAAACCTGCTAACATTCTCACGCACACTACATAAAGCTGCTAACATTCTCACGCACACTACATAAAGCTGCTAACCTTCTCACACACTCTACATAAACCTGCTAACATTCTCACACTCACAACATAAACCTGCTAACATTCTCACACACACTACATATCCCTGCAAATCTCTCACACACACTACATAAACCTGCTAACATTCTCACACACACTACATAAACCTGCTAACATTCTCACACACACTACATAAACCTGCTAACATTCTCACACACTATACATAAACCTGCTAACATTCTCACACACACTACATAAACCTGCTAGCATTCTCACACACACTACATAAACCTGCAAATTTCTCAGACAGACTACATAAACCTGCTAACATTCTCACATACACTACATAAACCTGCTAACATTCTCAAGCACTCTACATAAAGCTGCTAACATTCTTACACACTCTAGGCAAAGCTGCTAATATTCTCACAAACTACACATAAACTTGATAACGTTCTCTCACAGTAAATAAACCTGCTAAATTCTCACACACACTACATAAACCTGCAAACATTCTCACACACACTACATAAACCTGCAAACATTCTCACACACACTACATAAACCTGCAAACATTCTAACACTCTACATAAACCTGCTAACCTTCTCACACACTGTACATAAGCCTGCTAACATTCTCACACACACTACATATACCTGCCAGCATTCTCACACACACTACATAAACATCCTAACATTCTCACACTCTCTACATAAACCTGCTAACCTTCTCACACAATCTACATAAACCTGCTAACATTCTCACACACACTACATAAACCTGCTAGCATTCTCACGCACACTACATAAACTTGCTAACATTCTCACACACACTGCATAAACCCGCTAACATTCTCACACACACTACCCTAAACCTGCTAACATTCTCACACACACTACATAAACCTGCTAACATTCACACACACTCTACAAAAACCTGCAAAATTCTCACACACACTACATAAACCTGCTAACATTCACACACTCCACATAAACCTGCTAACATTATCACACTAGGTACCTAAACGTGCAAACATTCTCACACTCAACATAAACCTGCTAACATTCTTAAACACGCCAAGCAAACCTGCTAATACTCTCACAAACTACACATAAAACTGCTAACATTCTCACACAACCTTCATAAACCTGCTAACATTCTCACACACTAAATAAACCTGCTAACATTCTCACACACTCTTCATAAACCTGCTAACATTCTCACACAAGCTACATAAAGTTGCTAACATTCTCACACACACTACAAAATCCTGCTAACATTATCACAATAGGTACATAAACCTGCAAACATTCTCACACTCAACATAAACCTGCTAACATTCTTAAACACGCTACGCAAACCTGCTAATACTCTCACAAACTACACATAATACTGCTAACTTTCTCACACAGCCTTCAGAAACCTGCTAACATTCTCACACACTAAATAAACCTGCTAACATTCTCACACACTCTACATAAACCTGCTAACATTCTCACACAAGCTACATAAACCTGCTAACATTCTCACACACTCTACATAAACCTGCTAACATTATCACACTAGGTACATAAACCTGCAAATATTCTCACACAATCAACATAAACCTGCTAACATTCTTAAACACTCTATGCAAACCTGCTAATACTCTCACAAACTACACATAAAACTGCTAACATTCTCACACAGCCTTCATAAATCTGCTAACATTCTCACACACTAAATAAACGTGCTAACTTTCTCACACACTCTACATAAACCTGCTAACATTCTCACACAAGCTACATAAAGCTGCTGACATTCTTACACACACTACAAAATCCTGCTAACATTCTCACACATACTGCATAAACCTGCTAACATTCTCACGCACTCCACATAAACCTGCTAACATTCTTAAACACTCTACGCAAACCTGCTAATATTCTCACAAACTACACATAAACCTGCTAACATTCTCACACACTATACATAAATCTGCTAACATTCTCACACACTCTACATAAACCTGCTAACATTCTCACACAAGCTACATAAAGCTGCTAACATTCTCACACACACTACAAAATCCTGCTAACATTCTCACACATCCTTCATAAACCTAATATTCTCACACACCTACATAAACCTGCTAAAATTCTCGCACACTACATAAACCTGCAAACATTGTCACACATACTAAATAAACCTAACATTCTCAAACACACTACATAAACCTGCTAACATTCTCACACACCTACATAAACCTGCAAACATTCTCACACACTATACATAAAATTGCGAAAATTCTGACAAACTACATAATCCTGCCACCATTCTCACACACACTACATAAACCTGCTAACATTCTCACACAGTCGACATAAACCTGCTAACATTCTCACACACACTACATAAACCTGCTAACATTCTCACACACTCTACATAAACCTGCTAACATTCTCACACACTCTACATAAACCCTCTACATTCTCACACACACTACATAAACCTGCTAACATTCTCACACACACTACATAAACCTGCTAACATTCTCACACACTCTACATAAACCCTCTAACATTCTCACACACACTACATAAACCTGCTAACATTCTCACACACACTACATAAACCTGCTAACATTCTCACACACACTACATAAACCTGCTAACATTCTCACACACTCTACATAAACCCTCTAATATTCTCACACACACTACATAAACCTGCTAACATTCTCACACACTCTACATAAACCCTCTAACATTCTCGCACAGACTACATAAACCTGCTAACATTCTCACACACTATATAAACCTGCTAACATTGTCATACACTCTATATAAACCTGCTAACATTGTCACGCACTCTATCTAAACCTGGCAACATTCCCACACCACATAAACGTGCAAATATTTCCACTGACTCTTCGTAAACCAGCTAATGTTCTTACACACTATACATAAAACTGCGGACATTCTCACAAGCATACATGAACCTGCTAATATTCTCACATAAACATCCTACATAAACATAAATATCCTACATAAACATGCAGACATTCTCACGCACTCTACATAAAGGTGTTAACATTCTCACACACACTACATAAACCTGCCAGCATTCTCACACACACTACATAAACCTGCTAACATTCTCACACACTCTACATAAACCTGCTAACATTCTCACACACTCTACATAAACCTGCTAACATTCTCACACACACTACATAAACCTGCTAACATTCTCACACACTCTACATAAACCTGCTAACATTCTCACACACTCTACATAAACCTGCTAACATTCTCACACACACTACATAAACCTGCTAACATTCTCACACACTCTACATAAACCTGCTAACATTCTCACACACACTACATAAACCTGCTAACATTCTCACACAAATTACATGAACCTGCAAACATGCTCACACACACTACATAAACCCGCTAACATTCTCACAAATACTACATAAACCTGCTAACATTCTCACACAAACTATATAAACCTGCAAACATTCTCACACACACTACATAAACCCGCTAACATTCTCACACATACTACATAAACCCGCTAACATTCTCACGCACACTACATAAACCTGGTACCATTCTCACAAACACTACATAAACCTGCTAACATTCTCACACACACTACATAAACCTGCTAACATTCTCACACACACTACATAACCCTGCCAGCATTCTCACACACACTACATAAACCTGCTAACATTCTCACACACACTACGTAAACCCGCTAACATTCTCACACACACTACATAAACATGCCAGCACTCTCACACACACTACATAAACCTGCAAACATGCTCACACACACGACATAAACCCGCTAACATTCTCACACATACTACATAAACCCGCTAACATTCTCACGCACACTACATAAACCTGCTACCATTCTCACACACACTACATAAACCTGCTAACATTCTCACACACACTACATAAACCTGCTAACATTCTCACACACACTACATAAAGCTGCTACCATTCTCACACACACTACATAAACCTGCTAACTTTCTCACACACACTACATAAATCTGCCAGCATTCTCACACACACTACATAAACCTGCTAACATTCTCACACAAATTACATAAACCTGCTAACATTCTCACACACACTACATAAACCTGCCAGCATTCTCACACACACTACATAAACCTGCTAACATTCTCACACTCTCTACATAAACCTGCTAACATTCTCACACAGTCTACATAAACCTGCTAACATTCTCACACACACTACATAAACCTGCTAACATTCTCACGCACACTACATAAAGCTGCTAACATTCTCACGCACACTACATAAAGCTGCTAACCTTCTCACACACTCTACATAAACCTGCTAACATTCTCACACTCACAACATACACCTGCTAACATTCTCACACACACTACATATACCTGCAAATCTCTCACACACACTACATAAACCTGCTAACATTCTCACACACACTACATAAACCTGCTAACATTCTCACACACACTACGTAAACCTGCTAACATTCTCACACACTATACATAAACCTGCTAACATTCTCACACACACTACATAAACCTGCTAACATTCTCACACACACTACATATACCTGCAAATTTCTCAGACAGACTACATAAACCTGCTAACATTCTCACATACACTACATAAACCTGCTAACATTCTCAAGCACTCTACATAAAGCTGCTAACATTCTTACACACTCTAGGCAAAGCTGCTAATATTCTCACAAACTACACATAAACCTGATAACGTTCTCTCACAGTAAATAAACCTGCTAAAATCTCACACACACTACATAAACCTGCAAACATTCTCACACACACTACATAAACCTGCAAACATTCTCACACACACTACATAAACCTGCAAACATTCTAACACTCTACATAAACCTGCTAACATTCACACACACTCTACAAAAACCTGCAAAAATTCTCACACACACTACATAAACCTGCTAACATTCACACACTCCACATTAACCTGCTAACATTATCACACTAGGTACCTAAACCTGCAAACATTCTCACACTCAACGTAAACCTGCTAACATTCTTAAACACGCCAAGCAAACCTGCTAATACTCTCACAAACTACACATAAAACTGCTAACATTCTCACACAACCTTCATAAACCTGCTAACATTCTCACACACTAAATAAACCTGCTAACATTCTCACACACTCTTCATAAACCTGCTAACATTCTCACACAAGCTACATAAAGTTGCTAACATTCTCACACACACTATAAAATCCTGCTAACATTATCACACTAGGTACATAAACCTGCAAACATTCTCACACTCAAAATAAACCTGCTAACATTCTTAAACACGCTACGCAAACCTGCTAATACTCTCACAAACTACACATAATACTGCTAACATTCTCACACAGCCTTCAGAAACCTGCTAACATTCTCACACACTAAATAAACCTGCTAACATTCTCACACACTCTACATAAACCTGCTAACATTCTCACACAAGCTACATAAACCTGCTAACATTCTCACACACTCTACATAAACCTGCTAACATTATCACACTAGGTACATAAACCTGCAAATATTCTCACACAATCAACATAAATCTGCTAACATTCTTAAACACTCTATGCAAACCTGCTAATACTCTCACAAACTACACATAAAACTGCTAACATTCTCACACAGCCTTCATAAACCTGCTAACATTCTCACACACTAAATAAACGTGCTAACATTCTCACACACTCTACATTTACCTGCTAACATTCTCACACAAGCTACATAAAGCTGCTGACATTCTTACACACACTACAAAATCCTGCTAACATTCTCACACATACTGCATAAACCTGCTAACATTCTCACGCACTCCACATAAACCTGCTAACATTCCTAAACACTCTACGCAAACCTGCTAATATTCTTACAAACTACACATAAACCTGCTAACATTCTCACACACTTTACATAAATCTGCTAACATTCTCACACACTCTACATAAACCTGCTAACATTCTCACACAAGCTACATAAAGCTGCTAACATTCTCACACACACTACAAAATCCTGCTAACATTCTCACACATCCTTCATAAACCTAATATTCTCAAACACACTACATAAACCTGTAACATTCTCACACACCTACATAAACCTGCTAAAATTCTCGCACACTACATAAACCTGCAAACATTGTCACACATACTAAATAAACCTAACATTCTCAAACACACTACATAAACCTGCTAACATTCTCACACACCTACATAAACCTGCCACCATTCTCACACACTATACATAAAATTGCGAAAATTCAGACAAACTACATAAACCTGCCACCATTCTCACACACACTACATAAACCTGCTACCATTCTCACACTCTCTAGATAAACCTGCTAACATTCTCACACACACTACATAATCCTGCCAGCATTCTCACACACACTACATAAACCTGCTAACATTCTCACACTCTCTACATAAACCTGCTAACATTCTCACACAGTCTACATAAACCTGCTAACATTCTCACACACACTACCTAAACCTGCTAACATTCTCACGCACACTACATAAAGCTGCTAACATTCTCACGCACACTACATAAAGCTGCTAACCTTCTCACACACTCTACATAAACCTGCTAACATTCTCACACTCACAACATAAACCTGCTAACATTCTCACACACACTACATATCCCTGCAAATCTCTCACACACACTACATAAACCTGCTAACATTCTCACACACACTACATAAACCTGCTAACATTCTCACACACACTACATAAACCTGCTAACATTCTCACACACTATACATAAACCTGCTAACATTCTCACATACACTACATAAACCTGCTAACATTCTCAAGCACTCTACATAAAGCTGCTAACATTCTTACACACTCTAGGCAAAGCTGCTAATATTCTCACAAACTACACATAAACCTGATAACGTTCTCTCACAGTAAATAAACCTGCTAAAATCTCACACACACTACATAAACCTGCAAACATTCTCACACACACTACATAAACCTGCAAACATTCTCACACACACTACATAAACCTGCAAACATTCTAACACTCTACATAAACCTGCTAACATTCACACACACTCTACAAAAACCTGCAAAAATTCTCACACACACTACATAAACCTGCTAACATTCACACACTCCACATTAACCTGCTAACATTATCACACTAGGTACCTAAACCTGCAAACATTCTCACACTCAACGTAAACCTGCTAACATTCTTAAACACGCCAAGCAAACCTGCTAATACTCTCACAAACTACACATAAAACTGCTAACATTCTCACACAACCTTCATAAACCTGCTAACATTCTCACACACTAAATAAACCTGCTAACATTCTCACACACTCTTCATAAACCTGCTAACATTCTCACACAAGCTACATAAAGTTGCTAACATTCTCACACACACTATAAAATCCTGCTAACATTATCACACTAGGTACATAAACCTGCAAACATTCTCACACTCAAAATAAACCTGCTAACATTCTTAAACACGCTACGCAAACCTGCTAATACTCTCACAAACTACACATAATACTGCTAACATTCTCACACAGCCTTCAGAAACCTGCTAACATTCTCACACACTAAATAAACCTGCTAACATTCTCACACACTCTACATAAACCTGCTAACATTCTCACACAAGCTACATAAACCTGCTAACATTCTCACACACTCTACATAAACCTGCTAACATTATCACACTAGGTACATAAACCTGCAAATATTCTCACACAATCAACATAAATCTGCTAACATTCTTAAACACTCTATGCAAACCTGCTAATACTCTCACAAACTACACATAAAACTGCTAACATTCTCACACAGCCTTCATAAACCTGCTAACATTCTCACACACTAAATAAACGTGCTAACATTCTCACACACTCTACATTTACCTGCTAACATTCTCACACAAGCTACATAAAGCTGCTGACATTCTTACACACACTACAAAATCCTGCTAACATTCTCACACATACTGCATAAACCTGCTAACATTCTCACGCACTCCACATAAACCTGCTAACATTCTTAAACACTCTACGCAAACCTGCTAATATTCTCACAAACTACACATAAACCTGCTAACATTCTCACACACTTTACATAAATCTGCTAACATTCTCACACACTCTACATAAACCTGCTAACATTCACACACAAGCTACATAAAGCTGCTAACATTCTCACACACACTACAAAATCCTGCTAACATTCTCACACATCCTTCATAAACCTAATATTCTCAAACACACTACATAAACCTGTAACATTCTCACACACCTACATAAACCTGCTAAAATTCTCGCACACTACATAAACCTGCAAACATTGTCACACATACTAAATAAACCTAACATTCTCAAACACACTACATAAACCTGCTAACATTCTCACACACCTACATAAACCTGCAAACATTCTCACACACTATACATAAAATTGCGAAAATTCAGACAAACTACATAAACCTGCCACCATTCTCACACACACTACATAAACCTGCTACCATTCTCACACTCTCTAGATAAACCTGCTAACATTCTCACACACACTACATAATCCTGCCAGCATTCTCACACACACTACATAAACCTGCTAACATTCTCACACTCTCTACATAAACCTGCTAACATTCTCACACAGTCTACATAAACCTGCTAACATTCTCACACACACTACCTAAACCTGCTAACATTCTCACGCACACTACATAAAGCTGCTAACATTCTCACGCACACTACATAAAGCTGCTAACCTTCTCACACACTCTACATAAACCTGCTAACATTCTCACACTCACAACATAAACCTGCTAACATTCTCACACACACTACATATCCCTGCAAATCTCTCACACACACTACATAAACCTGCTAACATTCTCACACACACTACATAAACCTGCTAACATTCTCACACACACTACATAAACCTGCTAACATTCTCACACACTATACATAAACCTGCTAACATTCTCACACACACTACATAAACCTGCTAGCATTCTCACACACACTACATAAACCTGCAAATTTCTCAGACAGACTACATAAACCTGCTAACATTCTCACATACACTACATAAACCTGCTAACATTCTCAAGCACTCTACATAAAGCTGCTAACATTCTTACACACTCTAGGCAAAGCTGCTAATATTCTCACAAACTACACATAAACTTGATAACGTTCTCTCACAGTAAATAAACCTGCTAAATTCTCACACACACTACATAAACCTGCAAACATTCTCACACACACTACATAAACCTGCAAACATTCTCACACACACTACATAAACCTGCAAACATTCTAACACTCTACATAAACCTGCTAACCTTCTCACACACTGTACATAAGCCTGCTAACATTCTCACACACACTACATATACCTGCCAGCATTCTCACACACACTACATAAACATCCTAACATTCTCACACTCTCTACATAAACCTGCTAACCTTCTCACACAATCTACATAAACCTGCTAACATTCTCACACACACTACATAAACCTGCTAGCATTCTCACGCACACTACATAAACTTGCTAACATTCTCACACACACTGCATAAACCCGCTAACATTCTCACACACACTACCCTAAACCTGCTAACATTCTCACACACACTACATAAACCTGCTAACATTCACACACACTCTACAAAAACCTGCAAAATTCTCACACACACTACATAAACCTGCTAACATTCACACACTCCACATAAACCTGCTAACATTATCACACTAGGTACCTAAACGTGCAAACATTCTCACACTCAACATAAACCTGCTAACATTCTTAAACACGCCAAGCAAACCTGCTAATACTCTCACAAACTACACATAAAACTGCTAACATTCTCACACAACCTTCATAAACCTGCTAACATTCTCACACACTAAATAAACCTGCTAACATTCTCACACACTCTTCATAAACCTGCTAACATTCTCACACAAGCTACATAAAGTTGCTAACATTCTCACACACACTACAAAATCCTGCTAACATTATCACAATAGGTACATAAACCTGCAAACATTCTCACACTCAACATAAACCTGCTAACATTCTTAAACACGCTACGCAAACCTGCTAATACTCTCACAAACTACACATAATACTGCTAACTTTCTCACACAGCCTTCAGAAACCTGCTAACATTCTCACACACTAAATAAACCTGCTAACATTCTCACACACTCTACATAAACCTGCTAACATTCTCACACAAGCTACATAAACCTGCTAACATTCTCACACACTCTACATAAACCTGCTAACATTATCACACTAGGTACATAAACCTGCAAATATTCTCACACAATCAACATAAACCTGCTAACATTCTTAAACACTCTATGCAAACCTGCTAATACTCTCACAAACTACACATAAAACTGCTAACATTCTCACACAGCCTTCATAAATCTGCTAACATTCTCACACACTAAATAAACGTGCTAACATTCTCACACACTCTACATAAACCTGCTAACATTCTCACACAAGCTACATAAAGCTGCTGACATTCTTACACACACTACAAAATCCTGCTAACATTCTCACACATACTGCATAAACCTGCTAACATTCTCACGCACTCCACATAAACCTGCTAACATTCTTAAACACTCTACGCAAACCTGCTAATATTCTCACAAACTACACATAAACCTGCTAACATTCTCACACACTTTACATAAATCTGCTAACATTCTCACACACTCTACATAAACCTGCTAACATTCTCACACAAGCTACATAAAGCTGCTAACATTCTCACACACACTACAAAATCCTGCTAACATTCTCACACATCCTTCATAAACCTAATATTCTCACACACCTACATAAACCTGCTAAAATTCTCGCACACTACATAAACCTGCAAACATTGTCACACATACTAAATAAACCTAACATTCTCAAACACACTACATAAACCTGCTAACATTCTCACACACCTACATAAACCTGCAAACATTCTCACACACTATACATAAAATTGCGAAAATTCTGACAAACTACATAATCCTGCCACCATTCTCACACACACTACATAAACCTGCTAACATTCTCACACAGTCGACATAAACCTGCTAACATTCTCACACACACTACATAAACCTGCTAACATTCTCACACACTCTACATAAACCTGCTAACATTCTCACACACTCTACATAAACCCTCTACATTCTCACACACACTACATAAACCTGCTAACATTCTCACACACTCTACATAAACCTGCTAATATTCTCACACACTCTACATAAACCCTCTAACATTCTCACACACACTACATAAACCTGCTAACATTCTCACACACACTACATAAACCTGCTAACATTCTCACACACACTACATAAACCTGCTAACATTCTCACACACTCTACATAAACCCTCTAACATTCTCACAAACACTACATAAACCTGCTAACATTCTCACACACTCTACATAAACCCTCTAACATTCTCGCACAGACTACATAAACCTGCTAACATTCTCACACACTATATAAACCTGCTAACATTGTCATACACTCTATATAAACCTGCTAACATTGTCACGCACTCTATCTAAACCTGGCAACATTCCCACACCACATAAACGTGCAAATATTTCCACTGACTCTTCGTAAACCAGCTAATGTTCTTACACACTATACATAAAACTGCGGACATTCTCACAAGCATACATGAACCTGCTAATATTCTCACATAAACATCCTACATAAACATAAATATCCTACATAAACATGCAGACATTCTCACGCACTCTACATAAAGGTGTTAACATTCTCACACACACTACATAAACCTGCTAACATTCTCACACACACTGCATAAACTTGCTGACATCCTCTCACAGTACATAAACCTGCTAATATTCTCACACACTCTACATAAACCCGCGAACATTCTCACACACTCTCCATAAACCTGCTAACATTCTCACACACTCTACATAAACCTGATAACATTCTCACACACGCTACAAAATGCTGGTAAAATTCTCACACACACTACATAAACCTTCAAACATTCTCACACACACTACATAAACCTGCTAACATTCTCACACACGAAACATAAACCTGCTAACATTCTCACACAAATTACATGAACCTGCAAACATGCTCACACACACTACATAAACCCGCTAACATTCTCACAAATACTACATAAACCTGCTAACATTCTCACACAAACTATATAAACCTGCAAACATTCTCACACACACTACATAAACCCGCTAACATTCTCACACATACTACATAAACCCGCTAACATTCTCACGCACACTACATAAACCTGGTACCATTCTCACAAACACTACATAAACCTGCTAACATTCTCACACACACTACATAAACCTGCTAACATTCTCACACACACTACATAACCCTGCCAGCATTCTCACACACACTACATAAACCTGCTAACATTCTCACACACACTACGTAAACCCGCTAACATTCTCACACACACTACATAAACATGCCAGCACTCTCACACACACTACATAAACCTGCAAACATGCTCACACACACGACATAAACCCGCTAACATTCTCACACATACTACATAAACCCGCTAACATTCTCACGCACACTACATAAACCTGCTACCATTCTCACACACACTACATAAACCTGCTAACATTCTCACACACACTACATAAACCTGCTAACATTCTCACACACACTACATAAAGCTGCTACCATTCTCACACACACTACATAAACCTGCTAACTTTCTCACACACACTACATAAATCTGCCAGCATTCTCACACACACTACATAAACCTGCTAACATTCTCACACAAATTACATAAACCTGCTAACATTCTCACACACACTACATAAACCTGCCAGCATTCTCACACACACTACATAAACCTGCTAACATTCTCACACTCTCTACATAAACCTGCTAACATTCTCACACAGTCTACATAAACCTGCTAACATTCTCACACACACTACATAAACCTGCTAACATTCTCACGCACACTACATAAAGCTGCTAACATTCTCACGCACACTACATAAAGCTGCTAACCTTCTCACACACTCTACATAAACCTGCTAACATTCTCACACTCACAACATACACCTGCTAACATTCTCACACACACTACATATACCTGCAAATCTCTCACACACACTACATAAACCTGCTAACATTCTCACACACACTACATAAACCTGCTAACATTCTCACACACACTACGTAAACCTGCTAACATTCTCACACACTATACATAAACCTGCTAACATTCTCACACACACTACATAAACCTGCTAACATTCTCACACACACTACATATACCTGCAAATTTCTCAGACAGACTACATAAACCTGCTAACATTCTCACATACACTACATAAACCTGCTAACATTCTCAAGCACTCTACATAAAGCTGCTAACATTCTTACACACTCTAGGCAAAGCTGCTAATATTCTCACAAACTACACATAAACCTGATAACGTTCTCTCACAGTAAATAAACCTGCTAAAATCTCACACACACTACATAAACCTGCAAACATTCTCACACACACTACATAAACCTGCAAACATTCTCACACACACTACATAAACCTGCAAACATTCTAACACTCTACATAAACCTGCTAACATTCACACACACTCTACAAAAACCTGCAAAAATTCTCACACACACTACATAAACCTGCTAACATTCACACACTCCACATTAACCTGCTAACATTATCACACTAGGTACCTAAACCTGCAAACATTCTCACACTCAACGTAAACCTGCTAACATTCTTAAACACGCCAAGCAAACCTGCTAATACTCTCACAAACTACACATAAAACTGCTAACATTCTCACACAACCTTCATAAACCTGCTAACATTCTCACACACTAAATAAACCTGCTAACATTCTCACACACTCTTCATAAACCTGCTAACATTCTCACACAAGCTACATAAAGTTGCTAACATTCTCACACACACTATAAAATCCTGCTAACATTATCACACTAGGTACATAAACCTGCAAACATTCTCACACTCAAAATAAACCTGCTAACATTCTTAAACACGCTACGCAAACCTGCTAATACTCTCACAAACTACACATAATACTGCTAACATTCTCACACAGCCTTCAGAAACCTGCTAACATTCTCACACACTAAATAAACCTGCTAACATTCTCACACACTCTACATAAACCTGCTAACATTCTCACACAAGCTACATAAACCTGCTAACATTCTCACACACTCTACATAAACCTGCTAACATTATCACACTAGGTACATAAACCTGCAAATATTCTCACACAATCAACATAAATCTGCTAACATTCTTAAACACTCTATGCAAACCTGCTAATACTCTCACAAACTACACATAAAACTGCTAACATTCTCACACAGCCTTCATAAACCTGCTAACATTCTCACACACTAAATAAACGTGCTAACATTCTCACACACTCTACATTTACCTGCTAACATTCTCACACAAGCTACATAAAGCTGCTGACATTCTTACACACACTACAAAATCCTGCTAACATTCTCACACATACTGCATAAACCTGCTAACATTCTCACGCACTCCACATAAACCTGCTAACATTCTTAAACACTCTACGCAAACCTGCTAATATTCTCACAAACTACACATAAACCTGCTAACATTCTCACACACTTTACATAAATCTGCTAACATTCTCACACACTCTACATAAACCTGCTAACATTCACACACAAGCTACATAAAGCTGCTAACATTCTCACACACACTACAAAATCCTGCTAACATTCTCACACATCCTTCATAAACCTAATATTCTCAAACACACTACATAAACCTGTAACATTCTCACACACCTACATAAACCTGCTAAAATTCTCGCACACTACATAAACCTGCAAACATTGTCACACATACTAAATAAACCTAACATTCTCAAACACACTACATAAACCTGCTAACATTCTCACACACCTACATAAACCTGCAAACATTCTCACACACTATACATAAAATTGCGAAAATTCAGACAAACTACATAAACCTGCCACCATTCTCACACACACTACATAAACCTGCTAACATTCTCACACACTCGACATAAAACTGCTAACATTTTCACACACACTACATAAACCCGCTAACATTCTCACACACTCTACATAAACCTGCTAACATTCTCACACACTCTACATAAACCTGCTAACATTCTCACACACACTACATAAACCTGCTAACATTCTCACACAATCTACATAAACCTGCTAACATTCTCACACACTCTACATAAACCCTCTACATTCTCACACACACTACATAAACCTGCTAACATTCTCACACACTCTACATAAACCTGCTAATATTCTCACACAATCTACATAAACCCTCTAACATTCTCACACACACTACATAAACCTGCTAACATTCTCACACACACTACATAAACCTGCTAGCATTCTCACACACTCTACATAAACCTGCTAACATTCTCACACACTCTACATAAACCCTCTAACATTCTCACAAACACTACATAAACCTGCTAACATTCTCACACACTCTACATAAACCCTCTAACATTCTCGCACAGACTACAAAAACCTGCTAACATTCTCACACACACTACATAAACCTGCTAACATTCTCAAACAAACTACATAAACCTGCAAACATTCTCACACACACTACATAAACCTGCAAACATGCTCACACACACTACATAAACCCGCTAACATTCTCACGCACACTACATAAACCTGCTACCATTCTCACACACACTACATAAACCTGCTAACATTCTCACACACACTACATAAACCTGCTAACATTCTCACACACACTACATAAAGCTGCTACCATTCTCACACACACTACATAAACCTGCTAACTTTCTCACACACACTACATAAATCTGCCAGCATTCTCACACACACTACATAAACCTGCTAACATTCTCACACAAATTACATAAACCTGCTAACATTCTCACACACACTACATAAACCTGCCAGCATTCTCACACACACTACATAAACCTGCTAACATTCTCACACTCTCTACATAAACCTGCTAACATTCTCACACAGTCTACATAAACCTGCTAACATTCTCACACACACTACATAAACCTGCTAACATTCTCACGCACACTACATAAAGCTGCTAACATTCTCACGCACACTACATAAAGCTGCTAACCTTCTCACACACTCTACATAAACCTGCTAACATTCTCACACTCACAACATACACCTGCTAACATTCTCACACACACTACATATACCTGCAAATCTCTCACACACACTACATAAACCTGCTAACATTCTCACACACACTACATAAACCTGCTAACATTCTCACACACACTACATAAACCTGCTAACATTCTCACACACTATACATAAACCTGCTAACATTCTCACACACACTACATAAACCTGCTAACATTCTCACACACTACATATACCTGCAAATTTCTCAGACAGACTACATAAACCTGCTAACATTCTCACATACACTACATAAACCTGCTAACATTCTCAAGCACTCTACATAAAGCTGCTAACATTCTTACACACTCTAGGCAAAGCTGCTAATATTCTCACAAACTACACATAAACCTGATAACGTTCTCTCACAGTAAATAAACCTGCTAAAATCTCACACACACTACATAAACCTGCAAACATTCTCACACACACTACATAAACCTGCAAACATTCTCACACACACTACATAAACCTGCAAACATTCTAACACTCTACATAAACCTGCTAACATTCACACACACTCTACAAAAACCTGCAAAAATTCTCACACACACTACATAAACCTGCTAACATTCACACACTCCACATAAACCTGCTAACATTATCACACTAGGTACCTAAACCTGCAAACATTCTCACACTCAACATAAACCTGCTAACATTCTTAAACACGCCAAGCAAACCTGCTAATACTCTCACAAACTACACATAAAACTGCTAACATTCTCACACAACCTTCATAAACCTGCTAACATTCTCACACACTAAATAAACCTGCTAACATTCTCACACACTCTTCATAAACCTGCTAACATTCTCACACAAGCTACATAAAGTTGCTAACATTCTCACACACACTATAAAATCCTGCTAACATTATCACACTAGGTACATAAACCTGCAAACATTCTCACACTCAAAATAAACCTGCTAACATTCTTAAACACGCTACGCAAACCTGCTAATACTCTCACAAACTACACATAATACTGCTAACATTCTCACACAGCCTTCAGAAACCTGCTAACATTCTCACACACTAAATAAACCTGCTAACATTCTCACACACTCTACATAAACCTGCTAACATTCTCACACAAGCTACATAAACCTGCTAACATTCTCACACACTCTACATAAACCTGCTAACATTATCACACTAGGTACATAAACCTGCAAATATTCTCACACAATCAACATAAACCTGCTAACATTCTTAAACACTCTATGCAAACCTGCTAATACTCTCAGAAACTACACATAAAACTGCTAACATTCTCACACAGCCTTCATAAACCTGCTAACATTCTCACACACTAAATAAACGTGCTAACATTCTCACACACTCTACATAAACCTGCTAACAATCTGACACACGCTACATAAAGCTGCTGACATTCTTACACACACTACAAAATCCTGCTAACATTCTCACACATACTGCATAAACCTGCTAACATTCTCACGCACTCCACATAAACCTGCTAACATTCTTAAACACTCTACGCAAACCTGCTAATATTCTCACAAACTACACATAAACCTGCTAACATTCTCACACACTTTACATAAATCTGCTAACATTCTCACACACTCTACATAAACCTGCTAACATTCTCACACACACTACATAAACCTGCTAACATTCTCACGCACACTACATAAAGCTGCTAACATTCTCACGCACACTACATAAAGCTGCTAACCTTCTCACACACTCTACGTAAACCTGCTAACATTCTCACACTCACAACATACAC
The DNA here is from genome assembly GCF_017639515.1 of Carcharodon carcharias. Taxonomy (NCBI): domain Eukaryota; kingdom Metazoa; phylum Chordata; class Chondrichthyes; order Lamniformes; family Lamnidae; genus Carcharodon; species Carcharodon carcharias. The sequence continues at coordinate 25,309,711 of NC_054478.1, read as the reverse complement.
CTGCTAACATTCTCACACACACTACATATACCTGCAAATCTCTCACACACACTACATAAACCTGCTAACATTCTCACACACACTACATAAACCTGCTAACATTCTCACACACACTACATAAACCTGCTAACATTCTCACACGCTATACATAAACCTGCTAACATTCTCACACACACTACATAAACCTGCTAACATTCTCACACACACTACATATACCTGCAAATTTCTCAGACAGACTACATAAACCTGCTAACATTCTCACATACACTACATAAACCTGCTAACATTCTCAAGCACTCTACATAAAGCTGCTAACATTCTTACACACTCTAGGCAAAGCTGCTAATATTCTCACAAACTACACATAAACCTGATAACGTTCTCTCACAGTAAATAAACCTGCTAAAATCTCACACACACTACATAAACCTGCAAACATTCTCACACACACTACATAAACCTGCAAACATTCTCACACACACTACATAAACCTGCAAACATTCTAACACTCTACATAAACCTGCTAACATTCACACACACTCTACAAAAACCTGCAAAAATTCTCACACACACTACATAAACCTGCTAACATTCACACACTCCACATAAACCTGCTAACATTATCACACTAGGTACCTAAACCTGCAAACATTCTCACACTCAACATAAACCTGCTAACATTCTTAAACACGCCAAGCAAACCTGCTAATACTCTCACAAACTACACATAAAACTGCTAACATTCTCACACAACCTTCATAAACCTGCTAACATTCTCACACACTAAATAAACCTGCTAACATTCTCACACACTCTTCATAAACCTGCTAACATTCTCACACAAGCTACATAAAGTTGCTAACATTCTCACACGCACTATAAAATCCTGCTAACATTATCACACTAGGTACATAAACCTGCAAATATTCTCACACAATCAACATAAACCTGCTAACATTTTTAAACACTCTATGCAAACCTGCTAATACTCTCACAAACTACACATAAAACTGCTAACATTCTCACACAGCCTTCATAAACCTGCTAACATTCTCACACACTAAATAAACGTGCTAACATTCTCACACACTCTACATAAACCTGCTAACATTCTCACACAAGCTACATAAAGCTGCTGACATTCTTACACACACTACAAAATCCTGCTAACATTCTCACACATACTGCATAAACCTGCTAACATTCTCACGCACTCCACATAAACCTGCTAACATTCTTAAACACTCTACGCAAACCTGCTAATATTCTCACAAACTACACATAAACCTGCTAACATTCTCACACACTTTACATAAATCTGCTAACATTCTCACACACTCTACATAAACCTGCTAACATTCTCACACACACTACATAAACCTGCTAACATTCTCACGCACACTACATAAAGCTGCTAACATTCTCACGCACACTACATAAAGCTGCTAACCCTCTCACACACTCTACATAAACCTGCTAACATTCTCACACTCACAACATACACCTGCTAACATTCTCACACACACTACATATACCTGCAAATCTCTCACACACACTACATAAACCTGCTAACATTCTCACACACACTACATAAACCTGCTAACATTCTCACACACACTACATAAACCTGCTAACATTCTCACACACTATACATAAACCTGCTAACATTCTCACACACACTACATAAACCTGCTAACATTCTCACACACACTACATATACCTGCAAATTTCTCAGACTACATAAACCTGCTAACATTCTCACATACACTACATAAACCTGCTAACATTCTCAAGCACTCTACATAAAGCTGCTAACATTCTTACACACTCTAGGCAAAGCTGCTAATATTCTCACAAACTACACATAAACCTGATAACGTTCTCTCACAGTAAATAAACCTGCTGAAATCTCACACACACTACATAAACCTGCAAACATTCTCACACACACTACATAAACCTGCAAACATTCTCACACACACTACATAAACCTGCAAACATTCTAACACTCTACATAAACCTGCTAACATTCACACACACTCTACAAAAACCTGCAAAAATTCTCACACACACTACATAAACCTGCTAACATTCACACACTCCACATAAACCTGCTAACATTATCACACTAGGTACCTAAACCTGCAAACATTCTCACACTCAACATAAACCTGCTAACATTCTTAAACACGCCAAGCAAACCTGCTAATACTCTCACAAACTACACATAAAACTGCTAACATTCTCACACAACCTTCATAAACCTGCTAACATTCTCACACACTAAATAAACCTGCTAACATTCTCACACACTCTTCATAAACCTGCTAACATTCTCACACAAGCTACATAAAGTTGCTAACATTCTCACACGCACTATAAAATCCTGCTAACATTATCACACTAGGTACATAAACCTGCAAACATTCTCACACTCAAAATAAACCTGCTAACATTCTTAAACACGCTACGCAAACCTGCTAATACTCTCACAAACTACACATAATACTGCTAACATTCTCACACAGCCTTCAGAAACCTGCTAACATTCTCACACACTAAATAAACCTGCTAACATTCTCACACACTCTACATAAACCTGCTAACATTCTCACACAAGCTACATAAACCAGCTAACATTCTCACACACTCTACATAAACCTGCTAACATTATCACACTAGGTACATAAACCTGCAAATATTCTCACACAATCAACATAAACCTGCTAACATTCTTAAACACTCTATGCAAACCTGCTAATACTCTCACAAACTACACATAAAGCTGCTAACATTCTCACACAGCCTTCATAAACCTGCTAACATTCTCACACACTAAATAAACGTGCTAACATTCTCACACACTCTACATAAACCTGCTAACATTCTCACACAAGCTACATAAAGCTGCTGACATTCTTACACACACTACAAAATCCTGCTAACATTCTCACACATACTGCATAAACCTGCTAACATTCTCACGCACTCCACATAAACCTGCTAACATTCTTAAACACTCTACGCAAACCTGCTAATATTCTCACAAACTACACATAAACCTGCTAACATTCTCACACACTTTACATAAATCTGCTAACATTCTCACACACTCTACATAAACCTGCTAACATTATCACACACGCTACATAAAGCTGCTAACATTCTCACACACACTACAAAATCCTGCTAACATTCTCACACATCCTTCATAAACCTAATATTCTCAAACACACTACATAAACCTGCTAACATTCTCACACACACTACATAAACCTGCTAACATTCTCAAACAAACTACATAAACCTGCAAACATTCTCACACACACTACATAAACCGACTAACATTCTCACACACACTACATAACCCTGCCAGCATTCTCACACACACTACATAAACCTGCTAACATTCTCACACACACTACGTAAACTCGCTAACATTCTCACACACACTACATAAACATGCCAGCACTCTCACACACACTACATAAACCTGCAAACATGCTCACACACACTACATAAACCCGCTAACATTCTCACACATACTACATAAACCCGCTAACATTCTCAAGCACACTACATAAACCTGCTACCATTCTCACACACACTACATAAACCTGCTAACATTCTCACACACACTACATAAACCTGCTAACATTCTTACACACACTACATAAAGCTGCTACCATTCTCACACACACTACATAAACCTGCTAACATTCTCACACACACTACATAAACCTGCCAGCATTCTCACACACACTACATAAACCTGCTAACATTCTCACACAAATTACATAAACCTGCAAACATGCTCGCACACACTACATAAACCCGCTAACATTCTCACACATACTACATAAACCCGCTAACATTCTCACGCACACTACATAAACCTGCTACCATTCTCACACACACTACATAAACCTGCTAACATTCTCACACACACTACATAAACCTGCTAACATTCTCACACACACTACATAAACCTGCTACCATTCTCACACTCTCTAGATAAACCTGCTAACATTCTCACACACACTACATAATCCTGCCAGCATTCTCACACACACTACATAAACCTGCTAACATTCTCACACTCTCTACATAAACCTGCTAACATTCTCACACAGTCTACATAAACCTGCTAACATTCTCACACACACTACCTAAACCTGCTAACATTCTCACGCACACTACATAAAGCTGCTAACATTCTCACGCACACTACATAAAGCTGCTAACCTTCTCACACACTCTACATAAACCTGCTAACATTCTCACACTCACAACATAAACCTGCTAACATTCTCACACACACTACATATCCCTGCAAATCTCTCACACACACTACATAAACCTGCTAACATTCTCACACACACTACATAAACCTGCTAACATTCTCACACACACTACATAAACCTGCTAACATTCTCACACACTATACATAAACCTGCTAACATTCTCACACACACTACATAAACCTGCTAGCATTCTCACACACACTACATAAACCTGCAAATTTCTCAGACAGACTACATAAACCTGCTAACATTCTCACATACACTACATAAACCTGCTAACATTCTCAAGCACTCTACATAAAGCTGCTAACATTCTTACACACTCTAGGCAAAGCTGCTAATATTCTCACAAACTACACATAAACTTGATAACGTTCTCTCACAGTAAATAAACCTGCTAAAGTCTCACACACACTACATAAACCTGCAAACATTCTCACACACACTACATAAACCTGCAAACATTCTCACACACACTACATAAACCTGCAAACATTCTAACACTCTACATAAACCTGCTAACCTTCTCACACACTGTACATAAGCCTGCTAACATTCTCACACACACTACATAAACCTGCCAGCATTCTCACACACACTACATAAACCTCCTAACATTCTCACAATCTCTACATAAACCTGCTAACCTTCTCACACAATCTACATAAACCTGCAAACATTCTCACACACACTACATAAACCTGCTAGCATTCTCACGCACTCTACATAAACTTGCTAACATTCTCACACACACTGCATAAACCCGCTAACATTCTCACACACACTACCCTAAACCTGCTAACATTCTCACACACACTACATAAACCTGCTAACATTCACACACATACTACATAAACCCGCTAACATTCTCACGCACACTACATAAACCTGCTACCATTCTCACACACACTACATAAACCTGCTAACATTCTCACACACACTACATAAACCTGCTAACATTCTCACACACACTACATAAACCTGCTACCATTCTCACACTCTCTAGATAAACCTGCTAACATTCTCACACACACTACATAATCCTGCCAGCATTCTCACACACACTACATAAACCTGCTAACATTCTCATACTCTCTACATAAACCTGCTAACATTCTCACACAGTCTACATAAACCTGCTAACATTCTCACACACACTACCTAAACCTGCTAACATTCTCACGCACACTACATAAAGCTGCTAACATTCTCACGCACACTACATAAAGCTGCTAACCTTCTCACACACTCTACATAAACCTGCTAACATTCTCACACTCACAACATAAACCTGCTAACATTCTCACACACACTACATATCCCTGCAAATCTCTCACACACACTACATAAACCTGCTAACATTCTCGCACACACTACATAAACCTGCTAACATTCTCACACACTATACATAAACCTGCTAACATTCTCACACACACTACATAAACCTGCTAGCATTCTCACACACACTACATAAACCTGCAAATTTCTCAGACAGACTACATAAACCTGCTAACATTCTCACATACACTACATAAACCTGCTAACATTCTCAAGCACTCTACATAAAGCTGCTAACCTTCTCACACAATCTACATAAACCTGCTAACATTCTCACACACACTACATAAACCTGCTAGCATTCTCACGCACACTACATAAACTTGCTAACATTCTCACACACACTGCATAAACCCGCTAACATTCTCACACACACTACCCTAAACCTGCTAACATTCTCACACACACTACATAAACCTGCTAACATTCACACACACTCTACAAAAACCTGCAAAATTCTCACACACACTACATAAACCTGCTAACATTCACACACTCCACATAAACCTGCTAACATTATCACACTAGGTACCTAAACGTGCAAACATTCTCACACTCAACATAAACCTGCTAACATTCTTAAACACGCCAAGCAAACCTGCTAATACTCTCACAAACTACACATAAAACTGCTAACATTCTCACACAACCTTCATAAACCTGCTAACATTCTCACACACTAAATAAACCTGCTAACATTCTCACACACTCTTCATAAACCTGCTAACATTCTCACACAAGCTACATAAAGTTGCTAACATTCTCACACACACTACAAAATCCTGCTAACATTATCACAATAGGTACAAAAACCTGCAAACATTCTCACACTCAACATAAACCTGCTAACATTCTTAAACACGCTACGCAAACCTGCTAATACTCTCACAAACTACACATAATACTGCTAACTTTCTCACACAGCCTTCAGAAACCTGCTAACATTCTCACACACTAAATAAACCTGCTAACATTCTCACACACTCTACATAAACCTGCTAACATTCTCACACAAGCTACATAAACCTGCTAACATTCTCACACACTCTACATAAACCTGCTAACATTATCACACTAGGTACATAAACCTGCAAATATTCTCACACAATCAACATAAACCTGCTAACATTCTTAAACACTCTATGCAAACCTGCTAATACTCTCACAAACTACACATAAAACTGCTAACATTCTCACACAGCCTTCATAAATCTGCTAACATTCTCACACACTAAATAAACGTGCTAACTTTCTCACACACTCTACATAAACCTGCTAACATTCTCACACAAGCTACATAAAGCTGCTGACATTCTTACACACACTACAAAATCCTGCTAACATTCTCACACATACTGCATAAACCTGCTAACATTCTCACGCACTCCACATAAACCTGCTAACATTCTTAACACTCTACGCAAACCTGCTAATATTCTCACAAACTACACATAAACCTGCTAACATTCTCACACACTTTACATAAATCTGCTAACATTCTCACACACTCTACATAAACCTGCTAACATTCTCACACAAGCTACATAAAGCTGCTAACATTCTCACACACACTACAAAATCCTGCTAACATTCTCACACATCCTTCATAAACCTAATATTCTCACACACCTACATAAACCTGCTAAAATTCTCGCACACTACATAAACCTGCAAACATTGTCACACATACTAAATAAACCTAACATTCTCAAACACTCTACATAAACCTGCTAACATTCTCACACACCTACATAAACCTGCAAACATTCTCACACACTATACATAAAATTGCGAAAATTCTGACAAACTACATAATCCTGCCACCATTCTCACACACACTACATAAACCTGCTAACATTCTCACACAGTCGACATAAACCTGCTAACATTCTCACACACACTACATAAACCTGCTAACATTCTCACACACTCTACATAAACCTGCTAACATTCTCACACACTCTACATAAACCCTCTACATTCTCACACACACTACATAAACCTGCTAACATTCTCACACACCTACATAAACCTGCTAATATTCTCACACACTCTACATAAACCCTCTAACATTCTCACACACACTACATAAACCTGCTAACATTCTCACACACACTACATAAACCTGCTAACATTCTCACACACACTACATAAACCTGCTAACATTCTCACACACTCTACATAAACCCTCTAACATTCTCACAAACACTACATAAACCTGCTAACATTCTCACACACTCTACATAAACCCTCTAACATTCTCGCACAGACTACATAAACCTGCTAACATTCTCACACACTATATAAACCTGCTAACATTGTCATACACTCTATATAAACCTGCTAACATTGTCACGCACTCTATCTAAACCTGGCAACATTCCCACACCACATAAACGTGCAAATATTTCCACTGACTCTTCGTAAACCAGCTAATGTTCTTACACACTATACATAAAACTGCGGACATTCTCACAAGCATACATGAACCTGCTAATATTCTCACATAAACATCCTACATAAACATAAATATCCTACATAAACATGCAGACATTCTCACGCACTCTACATAAAGGTGTTAACATTCTCACACACACTACATAAACCTGCCAGCATTCTCACACACACTACATAAACCTGCTAACATTCTCACACACTCTACATAAACCTGCTAACATTCTCACACACACTACATAAACCTGCTAACATTCTCACACACACTACATAAACCTGCTAACATTCTCACACACTCTACATAAACCTGCTAACATTCTCACACACACTACATAAACCTGCTAACATTCTCACACACTCTACATAAACCTGCTAACATTCTCACACACACTACATAAACCTGCTAACATTCTCACACAAATTACATGAACCTGCAAACATGCTCACACACACTACATAAACCCGCTAACATTCTCACAAATACTACATAAACCTGCTAACATTCTCACACAAACTACATAAACCTGCAAACATTCTCACACACACTACATAAACCCGCTAACATTCTCACACATACTACATAAACCCGCTAACATTCTCACGCACACTACATAAACCTGGTACCATTCTCACAAACACTACATAAACCTGCTAACATTCTCACACACACTACATAAACCTGCTAACATTCTCACACACACTACATAAAGCTGCTACCCTTCTCACACACTGTACGTAAGCCTGCTAACATTCTCACACACACTACATAAACCTGCCAGCATTCTCACACACACTACATAAACCTGCTAACATTCTCACACTCTCTACATAAACCTGCTAACATTCTCACACAGTCTACATAAACCTGCTAACATTCTCACACACACTACATAAACCTGCTAACATTCTCACGCACACTACATAAAGCTGCTAACATTCTCACGCACACTACATAAAGCTGCTAACCTTCTCACACACTCTACATAAACCTGCTAACATTCTCACACTTACAACATAAACCTGCTAACATTCTCACACACACTACATATACCTGCAAATTTCTCAGACACACTACATAAACCTGCTAACATTCTCACACACACTACATAAACCTGCTAACATTCACACACACACTACATAAACCTGCTAAGATTCTGACACACACTACAGAAACCTGCTAACATTCTCACACACACTACATAAACCTGCTAACATTCTCACACACTCTACATAAACCTGCTAGCATTCTCAGACACTCTACATAAACCCTCTAACATTCTCACACACACTACAGAAACCTGCTAACATTCTCACCCACTCTACATAAACCTGCTAACATTCTCACACACTCTACATAAACCCTCTAACATTCTCACACACACTACATAAACCTGCTAACATTCTCACACACTCTGCATTAACCTGCTAACATTCTCATACACTCTACATAAACCCTCTAACATTCTCATACACACTACATAAACCTGCTAACGTTCTCACACAGTCTACATAAACCTGCTAACATTCTCACACACACTACATAAACCTGCTAACATTCTCACACACTCTACATAAACCCTCTAACATTCTCGCACAGACTACATAAACCTGCTAACATTCTCACACACTCTACATAAACCTGCTAACATTCTCACACACTATATAAACCTGCTAACATTGTCACGCCCTCCACATAAACCTGCTAACATTTCCACACACTCTACATAAACCTGGCAACATTCCCACACCACATAAACGTGCAAACTTTTACACTGACTCTTCGTAAACTAGCTAATGTTCTGACACACTATACATAAAACTGCGGACATTCTCACAAGCATACATGAACCTACTAATATTCTCACATAAACAACCTACATAAACATAAATATCCTACTTAAACATGCAGACATTCTCACACACTCTACATAATCCTTCTAACATTCTCACACACACTACATAAACCTGCCAGCATTCTCACACACACTACATAAACCTGCTAACATTCTCACACACTCTACATAAACCTGCTAACATTCTCACACACTCTACATAAACCTGCTAACATTCTCACACACACTACATAAACCTGCTAACATTCTCACACAAACTACATAAACCTACAAACATTCTTACACACACTACATAAACCCGCTAACATTCCCACACACACTACATAAACCTGCCAGCATTCTCACACACACTACATAAACCTGCTAACATTCTCACACACACTACATAAACCCGCTAACATTCTCACACACACTACATAAACCTGCCAGCATTCTCACACACACTACATAAACCTGCTAACATTCTCACACACACTACATAAACCTGCTAACATTCTCACACACACTACATAAACCTGCTAACATTCTCACACACACTACATAAACCCGCTAACATTCTCACACATACTACATAAACCTGCTAACATTCTCACACATACTACATAAACCTGCAAACATTCTCACACACACTACATAAACCCGCTAACATTCTCACACATACTACATAAACCTGCTAACATTCTCACGCACACTACATAAACCTGCTGCCATTCTCACACACACTACATAAACCTGCTAACATTCTCACACACACTACATAAACCTGCTAACATTTTCACACTCACTACATAAAGCTGCTAACCTTCTCACACACTGTACATAAGCCTGCTAACATTCTCACACACACTACATAAACCTGCCAGCATTCTCACACACACTACATAAACCTCCTAACATTCTCACACTCTCTACATAAACCTGCTAACCTTCTCACACAATCTACATAAACCTGCTAACATTCTCACACACACTACATAAACCTGCTAGCATTCTCACGCACACTACATAAACTTGCTAACATTCTCACACACACTGCATAAACCCGCTAACATTCTCACACACACTACCCTAAACCTGCTAACATTCTCACACACACTACATAAACCTGCTAACATTCTCACATGCTTTACATAAACCTGCTAACATTCTCCCACACTCTACATAAACCTGCTAACATTATTTCACTCTTCCCAATTATGCTAACATTTTCACTTGCTACTCAATCCTATTATCACACACTGTATAAATTTTACAACATTATCAACTAATTTACAATTCTTCAACATCCTCATCTCAAAAGTCTCTGCATGAGAAACATGCACAGATAAATTCAACTCGCATTTAAAATTCCGAGCCTATTTTCACTGTTCTAATCAGAACTCTTGTGAGGAAAGATTTTTGACTGTGATATCCTCAGGTTATCTCTCAGTAACTTAAGATATTGATCTTGAATTGTTGTTGGTCTGTGACAGACACATTTGCCAGGATCCTGTACATTAGAGTGACTCCGGAAAGATAAGATAATGTTGTAAAAATAAGGTAATGTGAAGGAAGATGGGAAAAGAGACAGTGAACAAAATAGGAAATCAGTTTGTTGAATTGGAAGGCAGAGAGACGGAAGGAGGTTGAAGGTTATTTAAGAGGTAGTTTTAAACTGGAATAGTTTATAGAGAAAATGCTATTTAAATGGGAATTATAAAGGGCATGTGACCCTGGAGATGTGAATAATGAACCGACAAATGAAACTGTAAGAATGACGACTTCAGAAAGAGATTTCTTAGTGTCCTTTGACTAACTGAACAGACCAGTCAGTTTCCAACCCAATTCTCATCTTGTGCTGAATTTATTCCTCTTTGTCAGGGCAGAGCCAAGGGCAGTACAAATAGTCTTGATTCCTAATGGGTAAATCAGAACATAAGAAACAGGAGCAGGAGTACGTCCCTTGAGCCTACTCTGCCATTGAACAAGCTCATGCTGAATTTTACCTCATCTCCCATCTAAATTCCAGACCCAGTCTAAGCTCTTGCCGAAACCTTGTTTTTGAGGGTGAGATGAATCAGCACGACTTGAGCTTCAAGAACTGAGGGCAGATATTTACCCCCAATTGGGTTGGGGAGCAGGGGGGGAGGGAATGTGGTGGCAAAGAGGGGTAAGGGGTCGATTTATGTATGAAAAACAGGAAACCTGACCTAAACCTGCCTCTTGCAATGTGTCAACCTCTGGAACCTTCTGTCATGTGCTGTGTTGGCCTACAATTCAACCAATGCCCTGCTGACCTCTTCTTCAATCCACAATTCCTTCCTCCCTCCGATTTGATGGTCGGACCCTCACCCACCCCTTAAACCCAATGGTTCCCAGTTCTGGCCTTCAATTCCAGTCAAGTTGTCAATCTAGTCAGTTGAAGGGCAGGGAATGGATTAAAAAAAATACAATAATGAGGTCCTGCCATTTAAAAGTTGCTGGATGCCCGCAGTCCTAGGATCTCCAGATTCTCCAAACTCTGTGAACACACTGTTCCGCTCCCTCCCTGAAGCACCTAAATATTGGGGCCCTTGCATCTGGTCCAGTTGGCATTGCGGAGATAAAATTACTGTTCATCGGTTTCGAGTGTTTTTGAGTGGATATTAAACATTGACCAGGACATTTGCTCTCTTTCCAACATTGCTACAGCATCTTTCAAGTTGACCTGAGCAGCTAGGCAGAGCCTGGTGTAACGTCTCACCCCCAAGGCATGTTTGAGAAGGTAAATAGTAAAAGATTGTTTTTTTTTTTCATTCTTTCATGGGATGTGGGTATTGCTGGCAAGGCCAGCATTTGTTGCCCATCCCTAACTGCCTTTGAACTGAGTGGCTTGCTTGGCCACTTCAAAGGTCAGTTAAGAGTCAACCACATCGCTGTGGGTCCGGAGTCACATATAGGCCAGACCGGGTAAGGATGGCAGATTTTCTTCCCCAAGGGGCACTAGTGAACCAGAAGTGTTTTTATGACAATCGATGATAATGGTCATGTTCACCATTATTGAGATTAGCTTTATCTTCCAGGTTTCTTCATTGAATTTAAATTCCCACCAGCAGACGTGATGGGATTTGTTTTTGCTCATTGGAGAATCAGCGACAATGGGCCCAGACTTCCAATTACCTTACGTACTTGTGTAAAAATCAATCTCATGGAGAAGTTGACCCAAGATTTTTGGCCTAAGAAAACATGATTTTTCATGTGTCTTGTGTAAAATTTGACCCTCGTTTTTCAGAGATCAAAGTCCAAAAATTTCAGAGTCTAAGGGGGGAGTTTTTCCTATGGCGGGCCCACCCAGTGAAACGTGTGGCCAGTAGTGCCTGTGCAGGCAGGGGGGGAGCGGGCAGGAGAGTTGGGGCCTGCGCTCTTTTGTGCACATGGACGCGTAAGAGCGCAGAAATCTCCCTGAGGCACGGAGCTGCCTCAGGGAGATTGAACGGAGTATAAAAGTTTTTAATAAATAAAGTAAAAATGTATTTAATAATAATGCCCCATCGTGTGACAGTATCACATGAGCTGGGACATGTTTGTGAAGTTTGGAAAATTTATTTATTTATTTTATGAAACCTTCAGGAAACCTCATCCCGCCCGTGGATGAGGTTTCCTGAAAAAATGCGAAGGCCGCTTGGGCTCTTCGCCTGCCCCCCCCGCCAACCTTAAGGTTGGACGGGCAGCATTCTTAATAAGCTTAATTACTTTCTTAACGGCCTTAATAGGCCGCTGACAGTGTAATGACATCGGGACGCACGCCCGACATTATCACACGTCATTTTATGCGTCGGTGTGACGGGCCCATCCCCACAAGCCAACAGGAATATTCTGCCCTAAGTTGCGAATGTATATAAACTATGAAAATGAGTACTGGTAAATAAATTCTTAAAACGTTTACATGTTTAAGTTTTGTTTTTATTTATTTGACTTATTAAAGTGATCAGGTTGTGATCCTCAAATTGTACTGTGATTATTAATTATTTATTAGTAATTACTGGGAATCATTACGGTTCATTTTTAATTAATACAGTTCATTACCCAGTTTTTTGGATATCATTGGGCCCAAATCAAGCACACACGTCAAACCCTGAAAAACATTACCCATGTAAAATCAACCCTGTGACTTTTGGCCTTAAAAAGAAATAGTCTCAGAAATCCAACTTTTACATGAGTACCTCGAGAAGAATAAAAAGTTAATTGGAAAGAACTTTCTCGCACACACACGCTGTCCTTATAATATGAAACACATTGCCACAAATGGTGACTGATTGAAGAGGAAATCAGATAAACGTTTAAAAAAAAGAAAAAAAATGAGAAAGTACAGGGAAACAGGATTATAGCAGGTAGCTCTGATGTACAACTAAAACTGGCACAATCATGATGTGCCAAAATAGCTTGCTTATACACACAAAGGACTTAGAATTTTTTAAAGTATTAAAGCTGAATATATTGTCGCCTGAAAATTTTCCAAATAAATTAAACGCTCTTTCAAACTTCCTGTAGGTAGTTATAGCTGACAACACATTCCAACTTAAATATTGCATTTTTTTCCAATTACTTCAGACAGTTATGTGCCAGTTAACCATGGGTGTCCTTCACTTGCTTGTCTCCTCAGGCCAGTAATTCACCACAGCCAGTATATTACTGCTAGACTTCAAATGCAACTAAAACACATCAAATTTATGAGCCATTAAGATAAAGTATAATGAAAGAATGCCTCCTCTATTTATACAGAGCAAGAGATTTATACTGACTTTGTGTCCAACATGCTGTGTGAATGGTTTCTCTGTCTCATGTTATTGTTTTCTTTAGACCATTTCTGTCCTGGGTAATTCAGTTAAACTGTAAGAATCAAGCATTGCATTTACATAATTTATAAGCCTCAAAAGGAAAAAAAGGTAATATCGATTACCACTTCTAATTTCAAATTCTATTTTTGAAAATCTTAAACATCGCGGAGAGCTGTTAAATGAGAATGCCCATGTGGCTGCTGTGAGTTTACAAAGTATTTGCATTTGACATATTTTCCCAGTCGAGGTAGTGAATATTATGGTATGGCATAATTACCAATCAAAGGTAGAAGCTGCAAGCAGTTGTTTATTTTCGGCACTGAAATATGAAGGAAAATGTCTTTTCATCAGAGACAGACTCTGTTGAAGCGCTCCCAGTAAATGTGTTTGATGCTCAGAGCTAGGCTTAATAACTCATCGCTTCACCGCTACAGCTTAGAGGGGACGGGGCAGGAGTGAACCCATAGTTTCCTCTCCCAGGACTTTTGCTTGTGATTGTTCTTTCTCAGTCTCTCTCCATAGGCTTGTGGCCTACTTACTTTTAGGTCTATACTTCCAGCTTTTGGTCAATGTTGGGAATTTGTCAAAGCCGGACATCTAATCGGGCTTGGGCAATAGCACAGAACAGGCAACAGCGAATTGGCAGCTTGTTTTACACCCCATCCCATTTTGTTTTTGAAAATGTGGTACAATTATCCTGAAAATCTGAAGCATTCTTTTTGTTGCACCATAACATCAAAGAAAATGGAACAGGCTGTAAGATGGCACTTTTTACTGTATTTTACAGTGAATTAAATACTTTTGAAGTATAGTTACTGTTGTAATGTTGGAAACACAGTAACCAATTTGCGCACAGCAAGGTCCTACAAACAGGGATAAAATAAATTACCGGATCATTTTGTGTTTTTTTAGGTGTTGGTTGAGGGATAAATAGAGGCCATGAGATCAGGAGAACTCCCCTGCTCTTCCAAACATAGAGCCCTGGGATCTTTTATACTCATGCAGGGTCTCATTTTAACATCTCTTCCAAAAGACAGCACCTCTGACAATGCAGCACTCCCTCAGTACTGCACAAAGTGATAGCCTAGATTTTGCACTCTGGTGTCTGAAGTAGAACTTGAACCCACAACCTTCTAGCATGAAGGCAAAAGTGTTACCAATGAGCCACAGTTTAATTGCCATCTATTCTATGGACTTTTTTTTTATTATTTATATTCATACATTGAGTGATGATGATACTAATTGGACAACAGTAGGAGAGGCAACTGATCCCACTTCTCTATAGAGGTGACTATACATCAGCCAATGTAGAGGCATCATCCCCAGTTTCAACTGTGCACATTCATTAAACTCTCTGGTGTTAAAAAGCTTCCTCCAATCCTCTAGAATCACAACAATTAGCGGTGAAGCGAAGAAACAAGGGAATATAAAACAGATGTTAACGAAAATCACAACTTAAAAGGAAACATGTAAAGAGACCTGAGATGAGAGGAATGAAGTGGAACTAACTGGACAGCTGCCAGAGGGCTGGAGCAGGCATGAGGAGCCAAACAGATGTTGGTTGAGGGATGAATAGCAGACATGACATCAGGAGAACTCCCCTGCTCTTCCAAAAATAGAGCCCTGGGATCTTTATACTCACGCAGGGTCTCGCTTTAACATCTCATCCAAAAAACAGCACCTCTGGCAATGCAGCACTCCCTCAGTACTGCACAGGAGTGACAGCCTAGATTTTGTACTCTCGTGTCTGAAGCAGAACTTGAACCCACAGCCTTCAGACGCAAAGGCAAGAGCATGACCAATGAGCCACACTTTAATCTCCGTCTATTCCATGGATTTTTAAAATATATATTTATTTTCTTTCAGTGATTCATGATGATATTCATCAGGCAGCAGTGGGAGAGGCAACTGATCCTTAATTGTTAACTAGTGAACATAGATTCAGGATAATCCTTAGAAGATCAAAGGAGGAATTAAAATATTTCTCCTTTCACACAGCGCGGTTATTACTGTTAACAGAAAATGCTGGAAATACTCAGGAACAGATATTCGAATGAAAGGCCATCGACCTGAAATGTGAACTCTGTGTTTCTCTCTCCACTGATGCTGCCTGGCATGCTGAGTATTTGGAACCTGATTTGTTTTCAGATTTCCACCATCTGCAGTATTTTAGTTTTGGGTTATTAACTTCTGACTGAGGCTTCTACCTCATGCGGTCCCAGTGAGGAGCAGCATCAGTCATAAGGAGCACCGGTCAAAAGATTGCAGGGAGATTGTTAACTGGCGAGCCAGATGCTAAACTCAGCATACCGAGTGACTCCTTCACCCTTCATGCCCTACCACGTAATTCATGAAAATCCTCTTGACTTGTTCAACAGCTTCCTTCTCTTTATTATGTCCCAATATCCATCATGGTCCCCCATGTTGCCATTTCTCCTGTTACAGTCCCAAGTTCCATATATTTTACAGTCTGCAGGCTGGGACCTTGCTTCCCCGCCCGGCATTTGCACGGCCTGATCTCTCAGGTAGGATGGGGAGGTGAGGTGAGTGCATCGCAATGAGGTCGGGATGCAAGCCTAAATTGAATGGCTGGCACTTGGAGAAGCCGGGGAGGCTGAATGGGAGTTCCGAAACCTTCTGCGATTGGAATTCCAAACAGGAAGAAATATCCACAGGGAGTGTGGGTTAGAGGAGGGTAGGCTACAAAAGGATATCCCAAATTTTTTGGAAAATAGATTCATGGTTAGGATTTGGGTGTCACTAGCAAACACAACATTTGTTCTCCTTTCTGAACAGCATACTGAGCCACTTAAGAGCTAACCACATCCATGTGGGATTGGAGTCACAAATTGGTCAGTCCAAATAAGGACAACAGGTTTCCTTCTCTGAAACTAATTGGATTTTGAACAGCTTCATGCTCATATAACTGATACTAGTCTCTTACTATCCATATTTTTTAAACCAAATTTACATTTTCAAATAGCTACATTAAGATTTGAGCTCATATTTGACTGGATTGATAACCCAGGCCTTTGCACGACTAGTCCAGCAACATATACCCTATACAACATTACTGCATTTCTGATCCGCACTTGTAGCTGGGAATGCAGAGTTATCGGCTAGTGTATTAATAAGCACCGTTCGTAAAACAGTGGAGTAGTCACACACAGCTAATTGGTCATAGACCAGGATGATAAGTGTTGTCAACCAGCATGGTCAAGGCACATTGGCACAAAAAATGGGATCTGGTATAGTAACACCAGTATTCCCAATGAGATTGGAGACGATGAGGTAATTCCGCCATCACTCATGCCTGGAAACCACACTATAAATGACTGGGATTGATTTTAACTTGTATCAGGCAATTATCCTCCACTCGCTGCATTTTGTTAGAGAAACAATTCTCCTTTCAACAGGAGATTTTGTTGTCTTTGCAGCCATGAGATCTGTTTGTAGCGACCCTGAGTGGAATTTTACTATCCTGGAGCGACAGGCCGACAGACAGGAAAATAGTTTCCTAACAGGATAGGAGATGGGCAGCCCATTTCGATAATTAAAGGTCCAGTTAGGGGCAATTTTCCCAGGCAGCCAACATTTCACCAGTGGCGGAGCAACCCCCTGCCGCGTGGGGAGAACGCTGGCCCTTTTGGAAGTGGCATGCCTGTGGCTTCCCGGGGGGTGCCCGTCAAAGCCAGGGGTTCCCTGACTAAGGAAAGTGAACACCGGCAGCAAAGGCCACCTCTCAAAGTGGAGGGGTTTCCCTTCTGTTTGTTGCTCGGGCCCGCCTACTTGGCCCATCAAAAAGAAATTTATGCTCACCCCTCCCAGGGTGCCTCCATGTTTGACGCACCTTCGCATTCCCCTAGCTGCCTCAGCAAAAGCCACCTCTCTTTGGTGGTGCTGTCATGTCCCCTGATCTACCGGCCCTCTGGTTGGGCTGGATTGCCCAGCTTTCAGTTCTTAATTGCCTTCTCCTGGCAGCATCACAGGCAGCTCCTTCCTCATGCTCCTGTTGACCTCTGACCTGAAAACCAGTCTGATGCTGAGACCGCCACCCTCTCTCACCCTCTGTTTCGATGGTGTAGTAATTATGATTTTATTTAGCGTGTATTAATCAACAGGAGAGTAGCGAGGGCTACCTCAGCAGTCAGTGTGGAGATAGAGTTGGAGTGGAAAGCACACGTGTAGTTGCTGCTGAGTATATTGTAAATAAACTTAATGGCCAGGGTTTTCCCCTCGGCGATTTGGGGGCAGGGCCTGCTCGCCGAGGGGAAAATGACGCGGGATGACATTGGGAGGAATCCCCGACATCATCCTGGGCCATTTAAATTGTTAGGAAGGCGGGCGGACAGCGAAATCAGCTGTCTGCCCACCGACCAGTGAATGGCCAATCGAAGCCATTGACAGGCTAGTTAAAGTAATTAAAGACCTGCCCGTCCAAGCTTAAGGCTGGCGGGCAGGCCAGGAGCCCCAGCGCCCAGCAGGCTCCAGATTATTCATGAAACTTCATCCACTGGCGGGATGAAGTTTCATGTCCGTTTTTTAAAAATGTCATAAATTTTATGTGTTTATTGTTAACATGTCCCATCTCGTGTGACATTGTCACATGAGGGGGACATGTTAATAATTTTAATATTTTTCTATTTTTAGAATTTACTTACCTGTCACCAATCTCCCTCCTGAGACAGCACTTTGCCTCAGGGAGCAGTGCACTCGAAAAAGCGCACATTGACAGCTAGGGATTCCCCACCCCGCCCCCCCCCCCCACCCCGTGCACAGGAAGCACATGGCGCTTCCCGTCGGGGATGCCGCTGGGTGGGCCTTAATTGGCCCGCCCACTCAAAATGGCGGCGGGCCCCGTTTCGATGGCGGGGGTCAGCTGCCCGCTCGCCGCCGAGCCGGTGGGGCCCGCACACCATCCGAGGGCAAGATTCTGCCCCATGTTTCCACTTAAGAAGCGTCTGCAGATCAGCTCTACTACTGATAGTGCAACTCGGCCGCCCTACAACAGGTAGACTCGATTTGCTGAGTAAATAGAGTTCGCTGTAAAATAGACCGTTAACTCTGAGTCCTGCCAAGTTGGACTCCGCCTCCAACTCACTAGTGTCAATACTCAATTTATCTTTCTAATTGTGAACGTCAACGGAAGTGACCTTAAAAATCTCCAAGACTTTGGGTGATACTCAACCCTAACAAAAATATTTGAGAAGCAGAGAAATGTGGCATGATTTGGGTTAAAGTGGAATATAAAAATACATCATTAAATAAAAAGCACTAATCAGCACCTCTCATATTGGCATTAAGGCCCACACTGACAGTGGGTTCCACTCTAGTCTTCTGATGTCCACTGATTTCTAATAATATTCAATCATTTCCGAATAAAACAACAATCAGACCACAAATTGCTGAATTCTAGCTTGAACAATCAGTTGAGTTTAATAGCACTCAGCAAGGGAGGAAGCCAGACATTATATAACTGTCTGCTGACCCCCTGAGCTAGACTAACAAACCCAATCATGAAGTTAGGGTCCTATGCCACAGTACCTTTCTTTTGGAATGGTAGGTGGCTGTTGCGAGGATTGATGAAAGCCTCAAAGAATGTCCTCACTTTGAAAGTATTGCTAATGATCTATTGCGAATTGTGTTTGAATATAAGATCTGCAGCGTTTCAAAGATCAGAAATACTACCCGTCAGCAATTCATTGCAGTGAACCTGCATTTGGTGACAGGCTTCGGTTCAGTTGAGCCTGATGGACTGCAACATTGCTACAAGAATACTGAAATTAATGTGGGGGCTGATCAATTTGAACTGTATAGTCAGCTCAGTATCAGTCTGCCAGCTGTGCTTTTACTCTCCCATTTATGCAATACAAAGCTTTTATAATAACCACCCCTGGGAATGACTTTGAGTTGTGATCAGAGACAGGTATTCCCCTTATGTAGGTTCATTTCAGAGGGATTAATTGGGTTAATGCCTGGCGATCATTGGAGAAACACCATAACCTTAATTGTCATGTTTGTTTTTCCTTTAAAGTAGGAACTTGCATTCCCGCAGTGCTTTGCTTCACCTCAGGGCTTCTCTGATCATGTCACACCCAGCAAATTGCTTTGAATCTGAGGAAATACATCGACCAATTTGTGCACAACACAATCCCACAAACAGCAAGGGGATAGACAACCACTTAATCCGTTTTCTTTAGTGATGGTTGAGGGATTATACAACGGTCCAGGTACAAGGAGAACTTCAATAGAAAAATAAAATGCTGTGGATGCTGGAAATCTGAAATAAGAACAGAAAATGCTGGAAATACTCAGCAGGTCTGGTTATATCTGTGGGGAAACAGAGCTAATGTTTCAGGGTGATGAGCTGAATGGTCATCATAAAGGGATGACCATCTTGAAACATTAACGGTTTCTCTCTCCACCGATGTTGCCAGACCTGCTGAGAGTTTCCAGCTTTTCCTGCTCTTATGACTGGGAGAACTCCCCTGCTCTTCTTCAATTACAGCCATGGTTTCTTTAACAACCACCTTAAGGGGACAAACGTCTAATTCAAAAGAAATCACCTCTGACAGTGCTTCACTCCCTCCATAATGCACTGGGGGCATCAGTCTGGATTATGGACTCGAGTGTCTGGATTTGGGGCTTGAACCCACAACATTCTGACATAGATTGATACCACTGAACACAAGATTGACATTTGAAAAGTGTATTTGTCAAATAATGCAGAATGTCAATGAATAGAAAGGCATGAAGGCAAGCATGGCTAACCAGGAGGGATGAAGGAGACTTGTTAAATACAATTTTATATAGGAACATAACTCCTAGTGCTAAATGCTGAGAACATTAAGCATGTATCCTTAGGTGTGCCCCATGTGACTTGTTTCTTTAGCCTTAGATAAAATACTCACAATTAGGGTCCTGGTCTATGGAGAACTGTTAGTTTTCCTTTTACTGAAGGGTCAAGTGGATGTTCTCCAACAAAAACAACACCCATACAGTTTGAATAATACGCTATTCAGAGGTTCAGATACTAAATTACCAACATGGAGGCCATCACCCCTATGCTCACTGGTCTACACTGTCTTCCAGTCTGGCAGCGGCTTGATGTTAAAATTCTCACCCTATCTGTCAAATCTATCCATGGCATCGCCTCTCTCTACTTCTGGCCTGACAACCCACCGAGATCTCTATGTATCCTCAAATCTGACCTCTTGTGCAACCCCAATTTTAATTGTTCCACCATCGGTGAGTGTGCTCTCAGGTGGCTCGACACTTTGCTCTGGAATTCCCTCCCTAAACCTCCCTGCCTCCTTACCTCTCTCTCCTCTAAACCTACGTCTAGAAAAGGTGCAGCCACAGCAGCACTCAAAAAGCTCAACGCCATGCAGGACAGAGCAATTAGGGTGATCATTGCCCTTCCCAGTGGACTCCACGTAAGTCTCCACCGGCACACACTGGCTGAAAACCTATAAGCCACAGGATGTGCTGGGATCATGCACCAAGATTATTATTCAACAGTATCTCCTAGTCTTGAAATCTCCAGTTCTGATGGAAAGGTTGATGATGTTATTCATGACAATTCTCTCTCCACAGATCTGCTGAGTATTTTCCAGCATTCTCTGTTTACTTCTCTGTGACCATTTACTTGTCACTTATCAGCCCAAGCCTGAATATTGGCCAGGTCTCGATGCAAATGGACATGGACTGCTTCTATTAGCCAAAGAGTCATGAATATTGCTGAACATTGTGTAATCATTAACAAACATCCCTACTTTTGACCTTATGATATAGGGTAGGTCAGCTGAAGATGGTTGGGCCTAGGACACGACGCTGAGGAACTCCAGCAGTGATGTCCCGTGGCTGAGATGATTGACCTACAACAACTGCAACCAACTTCCTTTGCGCTAGGTATGATTCCAACCAACGGAGAGTTTTCTACCTAATTCCCATTGAAACTTGGTTAAATGCGGCCTTCATGTCAAGGGCAGTCACTCTCACCTCCCTTCTTGAGTTCAGCTCTTCTGTCCATGTTTGGACCAAGGCTGTAACGAGGTCAGAGCTGAGTGGCCTTGGAGGAGCCCAAACTGAGCATCGGTGAGCAGGTTACTGTTGAGTAAGTGCCACTTAACATCACTGTCAATGATACCTTCCATCACTTGGCTGATGATGGAGACCGGACCGATGGATCGGTAATTGGCCGTGTTGGATTTGTCGTTCTGTCTGTAGACAGGACATACCTGGGAAGTCTTCCACATAGCTGGGTAGATGCCAGTGTTGTAACTGTACTGGAACAGCTTGGGTAGGGGCACAGCTAGTTCTGGAGCATAAATCTTCAGTACTATTACTGGAATATTGTCAGGACCCCGCCCTTTACAATATCCAGTGCCTTCAGCCATTTCTTGATATCACGTGGAGTCAATTGAATTGGTTGAATATTGGCATCTATGATGCTGGGGACTCCTGATGGAGGCTGAGATAGGTCATCTACTCGGCAGTTTTGGCTGAAGATTGTTGCAAATGCTTCAGCCTTATCTTTTGCACTGCTGTGCTGGGCTCCCCCATCTTTTAGGATGGTAGTATTTGTGGAGCTTCCTCCTACAGTGAGTTCTTTAATTGTCCACCACCATTCACGACTGGATGTGGCAGGACTGCAGAGCTTAGATCTGATCTGTTGGTGTTGGGGTTGATTAGTTCAGTCTATTACAGCTTCTTACGCTGTTTAGCATGCAAATAATCCTGTGTTGTAGCTTCACCAGGTTGACACCTCATTTTTAGGTATGCCTGGTGCTGCTCCTGGAATGCCCTCCTGCACTCATCATTGCACCAGGGTTGATCCCTTGGCTTGATGGTAATGGTAGAGTGGGGGATATGCCAGGCCATGTGGTTACATATTGTGGTTGAATACAATTCTGCTGCTGCTAATGGCCCACAGCGCCTCATGAATGCCCCGTCTTGAATTGCTTGCTCTGTTCCAAACCTATCCCATTTAGCACAGTGATAATGCCACACAAAATGATGGAGGACACCCTCAATGTGAAAATGGGACTTTGTCTCCATAAGATGATCATTCCTATCGATATTATCATGGACTGATGCATCTGCAGCAGGTAGATTAGTGAGGACGAGGTCAAGTAGGTTTCTCCCTCTTGTTGGTCCCCTCACCACCTGCCATAGGTCCAGGCTATCAAGATTCGGCCAGCTCGGACAGCAGTAGCGCTACTGAGCCACTCCCCCACCCAGAGTACGTTCTGTGCTCTGGCCACCCTCAGTGCTTCTTCCAAATGGTCTTCAACATGACCGAATATTGATTCATCAGCTGAGGATGCTGAGGTGGGATGGGGTGCACAGTCGGTGTTAATCAGCAGGAGGTTTCAATGTCTATGTTTGACCTGATGCCATGAGACTTCATCAGGTCCAGAATCAATGTTGAGGGCTGCCAGGGCAACTCCTTCCCGATTGTATACACCTGTGCCGCCACCCCTGCCGGGTCTGTCCTGGGACAGACCATACCCAGGGAAGATGATAGCGGTGTCTCAGACATTGTCTGCAAGGTATAATTCGGTGAGTATGATCACGTCAGGCTGTTGGTTGACTAGTCTGTTGGACAGCTCGTCCAATTCTGGCACAAGCTCACAGGGTCGACCGGGTTGGTTGCACCATTGTCATTTCTTACATTGATGCTGGGTGGTCCGTCCGGTTTCATTGCTTATTGAATTTTCTGTTGTGGTTTATAACAACTAAATGACTTGCTGGGCCCATTTCAGATGGTAGTTAAGAGTCAACCACATTACTGTGGGTCTGGAGTCACATGTAGGCCAGACCAGGATGACATACTTACCTGTAGGGCATTTTTATTTTTAGGACAATTGATGATAGCTTCATAGACTAGATTTTATAATTCCAGATTTATTAATGGGCTGGATTCGAACCTGTGTTCCCAGAACATTAGAGATAAAAACAAAAAAACTGCGGATGCTGGAAATCCAAAACAAAAACAGAATTACCTGGAAAAATTCAGCAGGTCTGGCAGCATCGGCGGAGAAGAAAAGAGTTGACGTTTCGAGTCCTCATGACCCTTCGACAGAACTTGAGTGAGTCCAAGAAAGGGGTGAAATATAAGCTGGTTTAAGTGTGTGTGTGTGGGGGGGGGGTGGCAGTGGTGGGGGGGGGGGTGGTGTTAGAGAGAGAGAGAGAAGTGGAGGGTGTTGGTGTGGTTGTAGGGACAAACAAGCAGTGATAGAAGCAGATCATCAAAAGATGTCATAAACAACAGAACAAAAGAACACATAGGTGTTTTTTCCAATAAATTATGTAGATTTTTCTTTTCCCACCTATTTCCATTATTTTTAAATATTTTTAAATCTTTTATGCTCCCCCCACCCCCACTAGAGCTATACCTTGAGTGCCCTACCATCCATTCTTAATTAGCACATTCGTTTAGATAATATCACCAACTTTAATTTTAACACCTATGTGTTCTATTGTACTATTGTCGTTGACATCTTTTGATGATCTGCTTCTATCACTGCTTGTTTGTCCCTACAACCACACCAACCCCCTCCACTTCTCTCTCTGTCTTCACACTCCCCCCACCCCCCACCCCCGCCACCACCCCCCCCCCCACCCCCCCCCCACACACACACACACACACCTTAAACCAGCTTATATTTCACGCCTTTCTTGGACTCACTCAAGTTCTGTCGAAGGGTCATGAGGACTCGAAACGTCAACTCTTTTCTTCTCCTCCGATGCTGCCAGACCTGCTGAGTTTTTCCAGGTAATTTTGTTTTTGTTCCCAGAACATTAGCCTGGGCTTCTGGATTCTTGGTGCAGTGACATCACTACTACTCCCCTGCCTTCTCCCATGAGTAGCAACAAAATAATCATGAAACAAGATGGGGTCATTTAGTCCTCCTATGGGTTGGCATTCAAATCTACCCAATTAATTTTTTGAACAAAGATCTGGAGAAAAATCCTAACCACCCCAGAAATAACAAAGGTAAACTCCAGAATATAGTTCATTGTGCCTGTGTCAGCATTAGCTCCATCATCACGGATATGCACCATAATCTCATTTCTCTGCTTTATTCCCCATCCCCTTTAATGTCATTCATCTTGAAATCTTTATCCAAGCTCCATTTAAGCCTTGTGATTGTCTTGGCTTCAAAGCTATTTCTTGTAATGCATTCCAAATTCTATTTCATTTAGCATTAACAATCTCCTAGTGTTGATCCTCAATTTATGCCTCTACATTCCTCAATCACAGGCTAACAGAAGATAACTTTTACTGACATTTTCAAACCTCTTCATAATTTTGAGCAATTCTGTTATTATTGTGTGTGTGTCCGTGTAAGGATGTGCGTGTGTGGTTTATTGCTACCCATTATTTGGGATTAATTGTCCACCACCATTCACGACTGGATGTAGCAGGACTGCAGAGCTTAGATCTGATCTAATGTGATCAAAAACACATTGTTCAGGAACAGCTTCAATTACTGTGATGTCCTTGGCTGTTTTCATGTTAACCATACTGTAAATAATTCAACTCCACGTTCACCTAGGGAAAATTAAACAGCTGTATCTGGACATACAGATGAGACAGATGAAATAGGTAAAGTGCTTTTCCTGTACTTGTAAGAACAGGTTTATATTTCCTTTGTTTGTAGGTAAATTAATTTCATTATGGTTTGTTTATAGTGTGCTAACACTGCTGTAGCTCAACCAGATTAAATTGCAATCTTTAACTCAATATATTGCTTCTGTTCAAGGCAAAGACAGATTTTCCCCAAAAGGCATAAAGTTAATTAATTAAATCGATGACTGTGATCTCACTTCTAATTGTGACAAATATATATCTCCGCTCCTTCGAGCTGTTTTATCTATAATTATCTTTCTCTAGTTTTATTTTCTTTTAAATTAATTTTCTTCCCTTTTTGCCTTTCCCCAATTGAAAGTGTTGACTCTTCCCAGAACAACAGCTGGAGTACTGTGTGCAGTTCTGGTTGCCACATTATAGGAAGGATGTGATTGCACTGGAGGGGGTGCAGAGGAGATTCACCAGGATGTTGCCTGGGATGAAACATTTAAGTTATGAAGAGAGGTTGGATAGACATGGGTTGTTTTCATTGGAGCAGAGAAGACAGAGGGGCGACCTGATCGAGGTGTACAAGATCATGAAGGGCATGGACAGGGTGGATAGGGATCAGCTGTTCCCCTTAGTTGAAGGGTCAGTCATGGAGGGATATAAGTTCAAGGTGAGGGGCAGGAGATTTAGGGGGGGATGTGAGGAAAAGTTTTATTACCCAGAGGGTGGTGACAGTCTGGAATGCACTTCCTGGGAGGGTGGTGGTGGCGGGTTGCCTCACATCATTTAAAAAGTACTTGGATGAGCACTTGTCATGTCATAGGCTATGGCCCAAGTGTTGGTAAACGGAATTAGGTAGGTAGGTCAGGTGTTTCTAACATGTCGGTGCAGACTTGATGGGCCGAAGAGCCTCTTCTGCACTGCGGGATTCTGTACAGGCGAGTGAATGCCAACAGGTATCTCATCCTAGTGACCATTCTGTTGCTGGTTTACGCCACTGCAGAATAGAACACAGCCACGCCCAACTCCAGCATAACATATATCCACAGGTGTTGTACTTCCAGCAGGAATGTTGGTCCATTGCCCTATGATTTTTCCTCCTCCCTGAACCCAAGGAATGAAGGTCAAATGTAATATCCCAACTATCGCTTTGGTTATGATCAGCTCGCTTAGGACAGGCCAGGGATAGAGTGATAATTGTGCCTTTCAACAGGTTATCCAAGTAGGGGGAGTGCCACAGCCAAGTCCCGTTCTGTCCTTACTCAAACTCTTTTCACCCAAGATCACTCAATAGTTATCATTAAAAAGATATTACTAATCTAGTAATAGATTGAGAGCTCTAGCAAATTGATCTCCTCCATAAATTAGTAAGCACAGTGGAAAATAATCCCACTTCTCCTTGGAGGCATGTCATACACGTTTCTAGGAAGGATGCGGAGTGAAGGTTCAGAAAAAAAATTTACAAGAATAGTTCTGGAGTTGAGGGATTTCAGTTACGTGGACAGGTTGGCGAAGCTGGGGCTGTTTTGCACGGAGAAGCTTTAGAGGAGATTTGATAGAGGTGTTCAAAATCATGAGGATTCTGGACAGAGTAGATATAGAAGAAACTGGTCCCAATGGTGGAAGGGTTGAGAACCAGAGGGCACCGATTTCAGGTGACTGGCAAAAGAGCCAGAGGCGACATGGAGGGGGAGTTTCTTTTTGTAGTGAGTGGTTAGGATCTGGAATGCAGTGAGAGTGTGGTGGAGGCAGATTCAATCATAGCTTTCAAAGGGTAACTAAATAAGCACCTGAAAAGAAAGAAATTGCAGGGCAAAAATGCAGAGGAATGAGACTATCTGAGTAGCTCTTATTGGGAGATGGCATGGACATGATGGGCCAAATAGCCTTCTTCTGTGTTGTAACCATTCTACGATTCTCTGATTCTATCGTGCAACCATGCATTGTCAGCCCTTAATTTTCTCTCTATTTATTTTAATGAATGAAAGAAATTGTGGTTTGGAGCACAGAAACAAAATTTGGATCCCAACTGTGTACCAATGCTGCTTCATTGGCTAAATATCACAGTAATTACACTTCATAAGTACTACATTGGCTGAAAGCACTTTGGGATGTCCTGAGGTGATGAAAGGCGCTATATAAATACGAGTCTTTATTTTCCTCTGTTCAGCTCACAGATTAGGGCTTCAATTTAAGATTCTCCTGGTCTTTGGCGATCATCCACAAACTAGTACAGTTAACAGCTGATTGTTATCAAAGTAGCCAACATTAGCTCAAACAATCTCTGATGCAACTTTTCCAACCCAATTCCTATAAATGTCGTTCTCTCAAGTGATTTGAAACACTATTGGTTCATAAATTTTAAAAACAAAATTGTTTGTCAATTTTCTGCTTCTCCCTTGACTTCTGCCCATTCCCTTCCATCCTACCGCTGAACCCGTGCCTTGCCCATGAGCTCCTCCAGAAATTAAAAATTTTCATTACTGAGCCACTGATCTCATTCTAATCATGAATAAAAACTACACTGTGCCCGAGCTGTTCAGCTGGAAAATGATGCCAGTCTGCTTTAATTAATTGTACAGATACTAGACACAGAATACACTTGGCATTTTTTATCAATAGGCCATTCCTTGTAGAATACCAGCCTCTGCTAGAACAGACACTAATAACCTATGATAAACGGCACATTTCAGCAAAGATCTACACATTAATTATGGATGGGTACGATTTCAATCTATAAATATTTGGGTAGTCAACTTAGCATCCTTGGAATATTTACAGTCATTCAACAAATGTGAGATAACCAACATATATTTGATGTCAGAAACCACTCAGCAGGTATGCCCTACAGTTTCTGCTAAGCTAACACTACAAAATGCATGAGGAATTAATTGGCACCTCACCAAATGTTCCTTACACTGTAAACATTATTTTCTCTGAGACTTTCACTTCCAAGGATTGAATCAACATGCAAAGAGAAAAAGAAAACAATACCCCCAATGGATTTGTGCATATAAGCGCTGTCTAGCATAGTAATGAAGCAGACTGGGACTTGGGTTCCTGCCCAATGGCGAGGAAGTATAAGCGAAACACTGCCAGAGGACTCCATCACTTACCAGTAGCTGGTGATCCATACTGAAAATACTATATTTTTGTATTTGTTCATGGAATGTGGGCATCACTGGAAAGGTCAGTATTTGCTGTCCATCCCTAATTGCCCTTGAGGAGGTGTTAGTGATCTGCCTTCTTGAGCTTACACAGTCTGTGTGGTGCAGGTACACCCACAGGGCCATCAGGGAGGGTGTATGATATTCGCTAATGACCAAATTGAGCTTGTGCACCAAAGGTAAGTACCTGGGTAAGACAGTGAAAGGCAGGCTTGTAGGCAGGGAACTGCGTTGTAATATGCCTTTAAGGATTATCATGACATCACTAGAAAGGAAATATGTCATGTGATCCAGCAAAAGTTTCAGTTTTGCTTTGGGCAGCACACACACGCATAGCTCTGATGCCTTCAAGCTTTGTACCTAAGCGTAACTGTTCTCATGTGCCTAGTCTTGAATAAATGAACCCACAATGTGCTTACCCAATCCTTTATGAGCTAATGGTGACTTTTGTCTTGTACAGTAAATGAGCCTTAGGTATATCATTCTAAAAATAATAGATGGTGATCAGCGATGGTAAGACAAGCAGCTTGGCTTCATTTCAAAGGAAATTCAATCCCTTCCCCCTACCCTACCCCCACTAGGGCTACTTGTCACTTGCTCATCCTGCTTTCCACCCTTAATGTCACCATTAGCACATTCTATAGCTAATATCACCACCGTCAATACCCTTTTGTTCTTTTGTCTATGACATCTTTGGCAATCTCTTCTTTGCCTCCACCTATCACTGGCCCTCTATCCAGCTCTACCTGTCCCACCCCCCTCAACCAGCTTATAGTTCATCTCATTTCTATTTTCCATAGTTCTGATGAAGAGTCATATGGACTTGAAACGTTAACTGTGTTCCTCTCCGCAGATGCTGTCAGACCTGCTGAGTTTTTCCAGCTATTTTTATTTTTGTTTCAGATTTCCAGCAGCCGCAGTATTTTGCTTTTATATGAGATCTCAGAAGCTCAGTTTCCCTATCCCTGCTTCTGCATCTCAGCTGCAAGTTCCCTTCTTATACAATAGGGTAACATCAGTGGTCCTAAGGAAAAAAACAGTAAAACTTAGAAATTAAGAGTACCAGTAAAACTTGTCCAAACTGATATTGAACACCTTAAAGTGGCACTCCAGTATTACTGGTGCCAGTATTACTGATATTTACTGGGACTTGACAATTTTGAACTGGTTTTTCCAGCAGCACTCAAATCAACACACTGAACGTCTGAAATAAAAACAGAAAATGCTGGAAAAACTCAGCAGGTCTGGCGGCATCTGTGGAGAGAGAAACAGAGTTAACATTTTGAGTCCAGCATGACTCTTCTCCAGGCTGAATCGCCTTTGTACAATAGTCCATGCTGGATTGTGGGATTACTGAATGTCTCCTGATCACACTAAGGGAGAGAATTCGCCGTTCAGTGGAAGATTGATGCAAAACCCAGAAAAAGGACCTTTCTAATAAGGAACCTCAACAGAAGTGCTATCTTGTCCTTCTCTTTAAGGTGTTGTTTTTCATTTGTTCATGGGATGTGGGTGTTGCTGGCTAGGCCAGCATTTATCGCCCATCGCTAATTACTCTCATTCAGAGGGCAGTTAAGAGTCAACCACATTACTGTGGATCTGGTGTCACATGTAGGCCAGACCAGGTAAGACCTTCCCTAAAGGGCATTAGTGAACTAGATGGGTTTTTACAACTATCAGCAATGGTTTCATTGTCATCATCAGACCTTTCATTCCAGATTTTTATTGAATTCAAATTTCACCATCTGCCGTGGTGGGATTTGAACCCGGGTCCCTATGAGCATTACCCTGGGTCTCTGGAATACAATACAACCATGCCACCACCTCCCCATAGCTAGCCTACTGCTTATGTTTCTGTTCTTACTTCAGATTTCCAGTTTTTGTGTTTTTCTTTCCTTTATCCCTTTTGTCTGGTTCAGATCCTTGTCCATCCAGGGATTTGGATATAATAGGATTCCATTGTATGGAACACTGCATCACCATATCCGCCTACCTGTGTTATTTATTTCCCTCTAAGATTCATTCTCTCCTATTGTTCAATGTATTTCCATGGGGCATCCATCTCTCCCTATCAGGTAGGCTCAGTAGCAGCCCTCTCACCTCTGAGTGAGAAAATCAAGGGTCCAAGCCCCCTTGCAG
This sequence comes from Carcharodon carcharias, assembly GCF_017639515.1. Taxonomy (NCBI): domain Eukaryota; kingdom Metazoa; phylum Chordata; class Chondrichthyes; order Lamniformes; family Lamnidae; genus Carcharodon; species Carcharodon carcharias. Next base: position 25,278,073 of record NC_054478.1, on the reverse strand, counting down.
AGACTTGAACACACAAACTCCTTTGACACCTTTTTGCTAAGGGATTGTTTGAGTGAAGACGCCACTTTTTATCTGAGATGTTAAACTGAGGACCTCCCTGCGTGGGTGCAAAAGATCTTTGAAGGTGAGCAGGGAAGTGTTCCCTGTGGCCCACTCCAACATTTAGCCCTCAAAATTACTGAAAAAAAGACAGATTATTGGTCATTTATTTCATGATTATTTGTGGGACAATGTCTGCTAGAAGATTGCTGTATTTCCATATCTTGCAACAGTGACTACATTTCAAAAGTATTCAATTGGCCGTGAAGAGCATTTGGCCATCCTGAGGTAATGAAAAGCTCTATATAAGTGCAAGCTCTTTCATTTATGGTGGTGTGGTATGGTACAGATCACTCAGAGTGACTGAGTTGCTGTGGCAACATGCACTGTGTAGTCTGGAGCAATGCATAGTGATGACAGAGTCTCCAACTTTTTAATCCATCACATGGCTGATCAGACACCTCTCCTGATCTTACCACCTGGTATGGCACATATTGGAAGGATTTGCAGGTTGACATTTAACCTGTTTTGCCATGTTATGAATACAGTTGCCTTAGCTGTCAAATGCTGGGGTGGGACTTGAACTCAAAGCTTCTGACTCAGAGGCAGGGATTCTATCCACTGTGCCACAAGACCCCCTTTCATTTATATTTTTCTGTCATGCTTTGGATGGTCGTTTCTACCCATTTATTTATTTCCTACCTAGGTTAACTCCTCCTATTTTTTTTCCTCTATATTCTAGTTGGCTCTGCCTTCACTTCTTCCAGCCCTTCTCCCCACCCCAACTACTGTTCCTATTCAGTTCCCGTCTTCTTTATAGCCTCCTTTTACTTCTTCAAGTTCAAATTGCCTTGTCTGTACTTTTATTGGTCTCTTGTAATCTGCAGCTTCACCTACGTGTCAGGCCTTTAATTTTCTTTCCAGTGTTCGGACCACTGTTTGATTTAATTTCCCTCTGAAGCCAAAGCCCATCCATCATTGTCTTTTATGGGCAGTGTTACCTGTAGGATCTTGTAGCTTTGCCTTCAGGTATTAATGGCTCTGCTCCATTGGTTTTACAATCTTTCTGTTTCCTTTTGTCATATACAGCTGGCTTTTATTAACTTTCTCAACCTTATTGACAGGAAGGTTTTTAATTTTGTTTCTCCTTTCTGAATCTTGCCATCTTTCAGATCCTGAATTCAGCCTCTTCTTTCTTTAATTTCTTTTTAAAAATTCAGTCATGGGTAGTAGGCATCATTGACAAGGCCAGAATATATTGCCTATCCCTAACTGCACTTGAGAAGTTGGTGACGAACTGTCTTCTTGAACCACCAGAACACAAAAAATGGGGGCGGGAGTAGGCCATATGATTTTTCATGTCTGCTTCACCATTCAATACAATCATGGCTGATCTTGGGATTCAGCACCACTTCCCTGCCTGTTTCACATGTGCCTTGATTCCCTGAGAAACCAAAAATCTGTCTATTCCAACCTTAAATGTATTCAACAATGGAGCATCCACAGCCCTCTCGAGCAGATAATTACAAAGATTTACAACCTTTTGAGTGAAGAAATTTTCCCTCACCTCAGTCCTAAATGATTGTCCCTTATCCTGAGTCTTTGCCCCTGTGTTTTAGATTCCTGACCAGCGGAAACAATCTCTCTGTCTACTCTATCAAGCCCCTTCAGAAACATATAATTTTCAATATGAACGCCACTCATTCATCCAAATTCCAGAGAAAAAAGAGCCTATTTGCTCACCCTGTCATCATAGAAAAACTCCTTCACTCCAAGGACCAATTTACTGAACCTTTGCTGTACTGCCTTCAATATTTTTTGTTAAATGTGGAGACTAAAACTGCACACACTGCTCCAGATGTGGCCTCATCAAAACTTTGAACAACTTTAGCATTACTTACTTATTCCTGTACTCCAATTCCCTTGCAATAAAAGCCAACGTGCCATTTGTCTTCCTAATTGTTGCTGCACCTGTATGTTAATTTTTTGCAATCCTTGTACAAGCCACCTGAGTCCCTTTGAACATCCAGACTTATAAGTTTCTCACCATTTAAAAAAACATTCAGCTCTTCTATTTTTTCCACCAAGCGAATAACTTCTTACTTCCCCAAAATATAATCCATCTTCTTTCTTGTTGCCTACTCACTTAACCTATATCTACTGCCTCTCTGTGTCCTCCCCACAGCTTACCTTTCCACCTAGTTTGGTGTCATCAGCAAATGTGGATACAGTATTCTCTGTCCCTTAATTTAAGACATGAATATTGACTGTAAATAGCTGAGGCTCCAGCACTGATCCTTGCAGCAATGCACTATTCACTATTCACTGTCTGTCAATTTGAAAAAGCCCTGTTTATGTCCACTCTCTGTCTTCTATGTTAACCAATCCTCTATCCATGCTAATGTATTACCCCCAACTCCATCTTGCCTATTAACCTTTTGCATGGTACCTTACTGGAAGTCTTTTGGAAATTCAGGTATACTATATCTACTGGCTCTCCTTTATCTACCCTACTAGTTATATAATCAAAAAACTCTAGTAAATTTGTTAAACAGGATTTGCCTTTAGTAAAACCATGTTGACTTGTTCTAATCATACTATGCTTTTTTTTAAGTGCATTGTTGTCACTTTCTTAATAATGAGTTCCAGCATTTTCTCAACAACTGGTGCTAGGCTAACTGACCTGTAGATCCCTGTTTTACCTCTCCCTCCTTTCTTGAAAAGTGGAGTAACATCTGCCAACTTCCAATCTGATGGGTGTGTTCCCGAATCCAATGAATTCTGGAAAATCACAGCCGGCACATCTCTGCAACTATCTCCTTTAGAACCCTATGAGGCCCTGGGGATTTGTCACATTTTAGTCCCTAAAGTTTCTCCAGTACTTCATCTCTACTGATATTAAATTCCCTAATTTCCTCACTCTTTTTAGCCCCTAGTTTACCATCTATTTCTGGAATGAAACTTGAGTCATCTACTGTGAAGACAGACATAAAATATTTGTTCAATGGCTTTCGTTCCCTCATTCCCCATGATAACTTCTCCTGTCTCTGATTCCAATGGACCGACCAAAGATTCATTCCAGAATTACTGCAGTCCCTGTGGCGTAGGTATACCCATTGTGCCATTAAGGAGGCAATTCCAGAAGTTTCATCCAGTGACAGTGAAAGAACGGCAATATGTTTCCAAGTCAGGATGGTGTGTTAGTTGGAAGGGAATTTGAAGGTGGTGGTGTTCCCAGGCACATTCTGCCCTTGTCCTTCTAGCTGGCTTGGTGAGTTGCTGCACTGCATTTAGATGATACACACTGCAGCCACGATGTGCTGGTGGTGGAGGGAGCGAATGTTTTTTAAGGTGATGGATGGGGAGCCGATCAAGCGGACTGTTTTCTCCTGGATGGTCCTGAGAGTGATGTTTTTTATTTAACTAATAATCTGCCACCTATTCTTTCTGTATGAGAAGGCTTCCCCACTGGTAAAATTATTAGTTAGCTCTAGGTCCTATCTTCCCTCATTCACTAATTGTCATTTTCCATTTCTGTGTGCATATTGTGCTGCAGGGAGTTTGCAGATTACCAAGTAATTGCCATTTCCTGTATTTATATCACTGCACAAACGAAGATCAGATCCTCGTTCTTGCCCAATCTCCTACTGCTGGCATGTGATCAATCTGATAATCATTGAGACCATGTATTGAGACAGCACTTTTGAATCTTCAGGATATCCCAAGGCACTGCAGAATCAATGAAGGATTAATTTTGCTGAAGTGTGCTCAAAGCTGTTATGTCAGCAAGTTAATAAAAGAAGTTAATTATAAACAGAAGTTTGAATATTTTCTCTGTTGGTAATCGATAAACGCAACTCACTTAACTGCACGGCATGTTTCCTTACTCACCATTGCTGCACAAAACAGCTGCCATAAATTCCTGATGATAGGAGTCTGCGTAAAGCAGCACACTTGGAGTGTGTGTGGTCCGGAAGCTGAACTCAATGTTCTCCCTCGAAAGCGTCATGTCTGAGTAAATGGCGGACAAGTGGGTGCTGACATTTTTGCCAATTCCATAAGACTCGTGGAAATTATAAATCAAAGATGTCCCAGCTTCCAGGATCGCAGAAACCTCTGAAATTAAAAAAAAAAGATGAAGCACTGTCAGCAAGGGTTTGTTATAAAATAGTCAATCGTAGATCCAGCAGGAGTAGAAGACCATCCAGCCCATTGAGCCTGTACCAGCTCTTTGAAGGATCTGTCCAGTTAGTCCCATTCCCCTGCTCCTTCCCCACAACTTTGCATACTTTTCCCCTTCAAGTATTTATCCAATTCTCTTTTGAAAGTTATTATAGAATCTGCTTCCACCTCTTTAAGATCAGAACAACTCGCTGCGTAAATAAAAATTCTCCTCCCTTCCTCTGGTGCTGTTACCGATTACCTTAAGCTTCTGTCCTCTGGTTACTGAATTTCAGCCACTAGAACCAGTTTTCCACAATCAGACCTGGCTGTCTGCTGTCCATTGAGCAGGCAGTACAGCAAAATATTTGGTTTGAACCTAGCCAAGTTAATACAAAAGAGTGGTGGGCTTAGTGGTGTAGTGGTAATGTTACTAGTAACCTCAGGGGATTATGAGTTCAGATCCTACTCTGAAGAATTTGAATTAGTTTTAAAGAAAAGAAAATCTGGAATTATAAGTTAAACTGTCCATGATAGTTGTTGGATTGTCATAATAACCTAACTGATTCACTAATGTCCTTACATTCCAAATTTTAACCGCTCTCCGTGTGGAGAAAGTTTGTCCTCATGTCTCCGTTGTTTCTTTTGCTAGTTATCTTACATCTGTGCCCTCTGGTTCTCGATCCTTCCACCAATTGGAACAGTTTCTCCCTATCTACTCTGTCTAGGCCCTTCATGATTTTGAATAATTCTGTCAAATCTCCTCTCAACCTTCTCTTCTCCAAGGAAGACGGTCCCAACTTTTCCAAACTATCTATGTAATTGAAATTCCTCACCCCGGAACCATTCTCACAAATCTTGACTGCCCTCTCTCCAATGCTGAGTCAGAATAGTTGATAAAAGCAAAAAACTGCGGATGCTGGAAATCCAAAACACAAACAAAAATACCTGGAAAAACTCAGCAAGTCTGGCAGCATCTGCGGAGAGGAACACAGTTAACTGGTATTTTATAAATACCCTCCAGGTATTTTTGTTTTTGTTTCAGAATAGTTGATGTTGTTCTGTTGTTTCATTACTCTGAATTTGTCTTGCCCACCTTTAGAAGGGATGTGTAATTTCAGTTATTTTGCAGTACATTGACTATTACCCTGGGGGCTACCTTTATGGACTCAGTATTCTTCTGCACACAAGTTTACTGTTAGGTTGCTCAGAGTGGATATTTTGTTTGAAATTTAAATTCATAGATTGGATCACACCAGAAGACATTGACTTGTCCTTCTCTCTCCGTTGCTGCTACGGAGATCCAGCATTACTTTATTTTTGAAGAAGAGTCTTACGGACTCAAAACGTTAACTCGGTCTTTCTCTCCACAGATGCTGTTAGACCTGCTGAATTTTTCCAGCATTTTCTGCTTTTTTGTTACTTCCTTTTTATTGCGCTGTGTTTGGTGCTATTGTAATGTGTGTTCTCTTGTGTACTGGACGGTAGCACCACGGTATCATCACTGAGGGGATTGGGACACAAAGGACCAGAGTTTCCCATTAGAGGTGAGAATCAGGAGGCAGGATTAATCATGGCTTGCAATCCCCGCAACCCCCTCCCCCCGCCCAACTCCATCGGCAGCCTGCTAAATGGTGGAGTTTTCGTGGGGTTGGAATCTTAGTGATCCTAGAGATGTTCTGCCACCAAATTAGTGGCCGGTGGGGCGAGGAGGAGGGAGGTGGAATGGAGGCGAGACACCAGGGAAGCGGAATTGGCAGCCATTGCTGTGGTTGCCATCTTTGCTGGTCATAAAAAAAATGAAAAAGGATCCCCATTTTCAAAGCGGCCAGTGGCAAAGGACGAGCTGGGATAGGATAGGATAGGCCCAAGATAGGATAGGGAAAAATTGGTTATTAAAATTTCACTGCTATTCAATAGTTTCTTGTCCAAACTTGCACTTTTTTCCATCGAATAAAACATTTCCAGTGCTGCTCTGCTGCCTTTGTTCCCGTCAGGCAGGCTGGAGCTGGGCAGCTTCAGGGAGCTCCGAATGTCTGCCTGTACCCATGAAAATCTCCAAGTCAGAAGCTGAGCTTTTAACAAGCTGCCTAATGACCTCAATACACCCAATTAATGAGGCGGGTGACTTCACTTTCATGCCCACCCCACTCCTCGCATTGCCCCTGTCCTCAGGGCACGTCAGCAGAGTGGGGAATGAAGGAGGGAGGCCGGCATGCAGGCTGCAAGCAATACTGATTTTACTGTCCTGCCACAATTCGAGATGGGAAAACCTGGCCCAAAGTCCTGCTGACAGTACAGTTGGCGTAGCAGGCGCTGCACTCTTCTATTTGTCGCAAATGTACCAATCATACGCCGAGGATGGACAAAACAATAATGTGGGTTCGTTATTTGAAGATAAGGCTATATACAGACAATATTAAACTGGAGGCTATGAAGACAGGTCTGACCTGTAGGATTGTTGCTGCACTCTGTCTGTAGAGTCATGGGATTATACATCACACCCTGTCTTTTGATGGGTAGTGATGGACAGCAGTTTAAGGTACATGTACATCAGATCATAACAGCAAGGAAGAATCACAAGCAGCAGATTTGAATGTCACTGAACAAAATCCACGCACACCCATTTCTGATGGTCACCCCCATTATGACCATTCATTTCCATCTATTTTCAACAGTTTATAAATCAAGTAACCCAGCCATAGAAAGAAGAGCCACAGTGACTCCTTATCTTTTCCACCATCCTGCATTATAATCTTTAGTTCTGGCAGGTAAATGTGCGGGTGGGCCATCTAACAGCTGTGAAAAAAAGCTCTAACATTTGCACTGAAGTTCTGTCTGTGTATTTTGTGGTTCCTAGTTGGTTATACTATTTGAATTCTTCATTCTGTAAGGGGAGCAGTTTTGAGTAGTTTCTTTGAGATGGGTTATAGGGTAAGTAGGCTCTATGAATTGTGGATTCTCCCAAAACTCCATGGCCAGCTTTAAGTGCAAAATACAGAGGAAGAGCTGATGGCCCAAGCTCTGTGCCAGGGCTTGAACTCATAACCTAGGCTGACACTCCAGCAGAGTACCGAGAGAGCGCCACGTTTCAGATGAGGCATTAAACCGAGGCACCATCTGTTTGCTCAGGCGGACTTTAATGATCCCATGTTACTCTTCAAAGAAGATTAAGAATTTCATGCCTGGGGAAGAGCGCACAGATCTCCCTGAGGCTAAGTGCTGCCTCAGGGAGATCGGCTCAGATTTTCAACTTTTAATAAAGAAGTTTAAAAACTTTCCCTGCCATGTCCCCTCATGTGACAGTGTCACATGAGTTGGGACGTGCCCGTAACTCTTATTTAAACCTTTCATTAAAATAGAAATACCCTCATGAAGCCTCACCCCGCCAGTGGATGAGGTTTCATGTTTTTTCACAAGCCCGTCTGGGCTCCTGGCCTGCCCGCCAACATTAAGGTGGAGGGGCAGGTCTATTAATGAGCTGAATTGGCTTTTGAATGGCCTTAATAGGCCATTGACGGGTTGGCGGGCGGGCATCTGACTCCGCCAGCCTGAAAATGGAAATGACGCGGGATGACGACTGGAGTGCCACCCAACGTCACCCCGTATCATTTTACGCGTCGGCAAGAGGGCCCTGCCCGCCAACCGGAAGATCCTGCCTGTAGGCCTAACTCTTCTAGCCTCCAGATCATCGAAGATTGGACCTACAACTGAAGTGTGCAACTAGGCCTTGTGGAAATCCTGAAATGTTGACCTAATGGGAATTGCCCGCGAAGCTCCAACCTCCGATCAGCAATTCCCCTGTTCCCTGGGACCCTCCAGGAATGTCACTGACTCCACGTTACAGTCAGAGACTTCTGACAATTCCACGGTACTTAGCTGGATAGTAACCCGGAGAATGTTAGACAGATTAAAACCTAGTCCAACTCCTCGATAGCTACAGAATGGTCTCACACTGACCCCCGATTGCCCCCAAGGCTCTACTACCATCTCACCCACCTGCTACCTCATCCGGCTTCCACCCTATCCACCTTACACCTCACCCAGTTACCACCTCACCTACTTGTCACTTTACTCATTTGCCACCCTACCCACTTACCACCTCACCCACCTGCCGCCTCACCCACCGGCCACTTCGCCCACCTGCCACCTCACCAGCTTCCACCTGAACCACCTTACACCTCACCCAACTACCGCCTCACCTACTTGTCACTTTGCCCATTTGCCACCTTACCCACTTACCACCTCACCCACCTGCCACCTCACCACCTGCCACCTCACCCGCTTATTACCTCACCCACTTACAACCTCACCCACCTGCCACCTCACCCACCAGCCACCTCATCTACCTCCTACCCGCCTATGACCTCACTCACCTACCACCTCACTCCCTGCCACCTTACCCACCTACCACCTCACAAACCTGCCACCTCACCCACCTACCACTCTAACAACCTACCAACTCACCTGCATGCCACCCTGCCCACCTACCACTCACCCAACAGTCACTTCACCCACCTCCCCTCTACCCACTCTACCTGCCCTACCCATTAACCTAGTTACCTACCCACCCTACCACTCTACCCACTCACTCATTCATCCACTCACCCATTCACCAACATTGAAGCTGGACCTTTAAACTTACCACTTGGCAGCTGGTGCCATAAAAAGGGGTGTCTCCTGTCTTCCTACACCACATGGATGGCAGCCATTCAGGAAAGCAGCTCATCACCACCTTCCCAAGGGCAATTAGTGATGGGCAATAAATGCTGACCTAGCCAGTAACACCCAAATCCCGTGAATGAATTAAAAAAAAAGTTCTTCCAGTCTCATGGACAACAGCAGTCCCTCAACTAACATTAATTAGAGAAGGGTCAATTCTCTACTTATTTCTTTCATTATTGTTCGAGGCAACTTGCTGCGCAGGAATCTAGTTCCCTAGATAGTGGCTGCATTCCAAGTGTACATCATTGACTGTGACGCATTTTGTGCTCTCCTGGGATTGAGACAGGCACTGTATAAACACAAGTTGTTGAATTATTTTTCTTTTTTGTTTTGCCTGAACTAATTCCCAGGGCTGGAAAGCTGAAAATCTTCCTTAAATGCCCCAGAAGCCAAACAGATATTGAAGAAGGCGAATAAGAATTTCAGACATTTCAAATGACTCCGGAGAGCTGTAAAATATGAATCAATTTCATTCTTAAGATATAGGTTTCATTTTTCAGATATTTTCCTCTTACCCTGAAATATGTGGTTCGACCTATAGGTCACTGTGAGACCTTCTGGAGGATTGTGCTGTTAGCTACCTTGAGGCATGAATTCTTCATTAGCCAAACCTCTGTATTATTTATGACATCATGAAATTATAATTATTTCTGTCGCATCAGTTAGTTATTACTGACTCCTGGAATAAAGCTGCTTTATTTTACCAACAATTATCACAAACGTTCTAGCTTTATCACCTCAGTTGATTTAAAAGTTGGCTATTTGAATAAAGGCTGACCTGATAAAAGGTCCCATCTGAAAAATTAGACTTTCTCTCGCTTTCGGCTGCCAATTGATATGCTGATCATGCCAGCTACTTCCTGTTTTTACTTCAAGTTTGCAGGATTTAAGATTTTTCTTTTAACCTGGGCTATTTTAAACAACAGACCTGCATCTTGAGGAAAATTGCATGATAGGTATAGGCGAGCAGGGCCATTTGAACTTGTAGCTCATCCAGCCTGAAAAATATACGTCTTTCCAATAGATTCTTAAACAATTGCCCGGCTTTCATTTCTGCTAGAAAGGATTTCATTCTTATACCACAGGGACTTTGTGAGGGCTGACTGTGTAATAGCGATTCCTCATTTTGCCCATGCATTGTCATAGTGGCAACACTTCAAAAGGACTTTCATTGAATGCGATAACTATAAAAATAAATTGTATTTAGACCACACCTTTCACGACCAACTGGATGTCCCAAAGCATTTTACAGCCAATGAAGTACTTTTAAAGTGTTGTCACTGTTAGGCTGTAGGCAATTTGAGCACAGTAAGCTACCAAAAACTGCAATGTGACAAAATGACCAGATAATCTGTATTTGCTTTATTGATTGAGTGATAAATATTGGCTAGGACACCTATTTTTCTTCAAAGTAGTGTCATGGGATCTTTAACGTTCACCTGAGAGAGTGACCGGGGCCTTTATTTTAACATTTCATCCAAAAAATAGTACCGCTAAAAGCACAGAGTTCCCTCAATATGGCACAGGAGTGTCAGCCTTGATTTTTTTGCTCAAGTCTAAGACTGGGGCATGAATCCACAACTTTCTGCCTCAGTGCTACCAACTGAACCACAGCTTACACTTATTTGAGTATGAACGCTTCAAGGTCTTAAGGACCTTTTCAAACTCCCCTTTATTGATTTCAGCATCATTTATGGAATGTGTCACCCATTTCATCTCCCTATATGTGCTATTTTATATTAGTCTATATTGTTTATAACAATTGTTCTTTCCACATGTACATTTGGTCCAACTCATCCTGTCATTTCTGAATCCTCTGATTCCAATGACCTCCTAGTTTGAGAAAAGTAGTGGTCCCTACATTGACCCCTGGTGCTCTGATCTCACCATATCCCTTTGGTGTTGGTGATACACTGTCACCTTGAGTTTAAACAGCCATGGTTTAAGACTCATTCCAGAGATTTGAGTGCAAAATATAGGTTGATGCCCCAGTGCATGGCTGAGGGGATACTTCACTGTCAGAGGTGCGGTCTTGCAGAAGAGACGTTAAACTGAATCCCTAGCTGCCCTCTGAAGCGGACATTACATTCCTCATGGTGCTATTTTGAAGAAGAGCAAGAGATTGTTCCCAATGACCTGCCCAATATCTATCCCTCGAACAACATCACTAAAACTCTGGTCATTTAACTCATTGCTGTTTGTGAGACGTTGCTGTGCACAAAATGGTTGCCCCATTTCTTAACTTACAACAGTGATTACATTTCAAAAGCACTCAACTGGTTTTAGACTTCTTTGACAACAATTTTATGTTATGAAAGGTGCTATACAAATGCAAGTTCCTTCTTTTATCTATGTTGAAGAATAGGCTGGTGTTGTTGAGGAAAGACCTTTATTGTTGGCATCTTGGATGAAAGTGGTTTTGCTGCTTCCCTTTGCTCCTGAATGCTGTTAGTCCTTTACAACCAGTGCTTAAGGGTGAGTACTGTAAACCCTTACCCCTCACGTGATCTAAGTTACTTGAAGGCAGTGAGAGGAAACAGGAACAAACTTCCTTGTGAGCTGCCCGAGAAAATTGCTTGACCATCTCCCGAGCCCCAGGCACCCGTCTCCCCAACACAGACCAAGAAATTCACCACCCCCTGACCCCAGATGTGCTCCATAGCCACTTGGAAAGAAACCAAAGGCCTCATGCCCCCTGCCATTCGCTCCACTATTCCCACCCTATCATTCGTCATAGCTACACTTCTTTTCCTACATTCTCATCCAGCTGCTTGGCACAGCAATGCCGCCCTCTCATATTCATTCATGGGATGGGTGCATTGCTGGCTAGGCTAGCATTTATTGCCTATCCCTAATTGCCCTTGAGAACTGAGTGCCTTGCTAGGCCATTTCAAAGAGCATTTAAGAGTCAATCGCATTGCTGTGGGTCTGGAGTTACATGTATGCCAGACCAGGTAAGGGTGGCAGATTCCCTTCCCTGAAGGGCATTAGTGACCTCTGCTATGAGGGAAGCTCTTTGTAAGCTGCCATTTTAGATCAGTTCAATAAAGGCTGTCACCGAGAGAGAATGGCAATCTTTGAACTCGAAACACGATGATCGGAAGTGGCACTAAAATAGGGTTCTGAAAACCTGGAACTACTTCAGAGAAGCCACAGCTCAGAAAGGCACACAAAAATGTTCAAACCTGCTAACAGCTGCTGAAAAAGATAAAGAGAAGCAACGTACAAACCGAAGGCTGCAAGTAAAATACTGAGTGAGTTAACATGACTATAAACTTTCCTCTGCAAGCTCCAGTCTAAATAAAAGGTGATATGTGGCAGAACTGGTAATGGCAAAATTATGAGCTTGCAACAGATTTAATTAGAAGCCAGAACCAAGAAGAGTAGCCACACTTCTAAAACTAGCCAGGAAGGACTGCTACAAATTGTATTCCACCAAAGCAAACAGACAACAGAGATTTTGAATGCCTTGAACGCACACTTTGAAACCCTAGTGAATGTAACTTATGAACGCTATATATTCAACACGACAGCTCAATGTCATAATGTACCCATTGAACAGCATGTGACTGCAGTAACACAGCTTCAGAAACATTGGAATTTGGACAGCTAAAAGATGATCCTATTAAAAATCTTAGGCCTACAAGACCCCTCAGTGAGAGCAAGTCTGCTGAAAGAGGAGAAAGTGATACGCTCAGGAAAGTGATAGACGTGTGTAGAAACACGGAGCTCGTAAAACGTCAGTTAGAGAACATGGATGGCAGAGCAACCCAGGAGATACGTTGTGCTGAGAGACAATAACAAGCTGAAAGAGCAGAACAATCACATACACAAGGCAGGATGCAAATACTGCGCAGGACATTATACAAAGGAAAAGAAGGACTGCCCAACATGGGGAAAACAATTTTTTAACTGCAAGAAGCCAAATCATTTCACACATACATGTTTGGCTAGAAATAAGCAAAATGACCAATACAGATGGTCAATGGAGAGATATCAACATAACAGTCTGAAGAAGTTCTATATATCACTCAACAGGTTGGTTCCATCAAGTTAATAGGTGATAAATGGTTTGTGATGGTTGTTCTGACTGTTATTTAGAGACTGTTATTTAAAATCCCAGAGAAACTTTAAACAACTGTCATAACCTATATTTTTAACTGGAATGTTTGAGATGCAGCTCTAAATTCAGGAATCAGGCCACCAGTTCTCGAGAGGTTTTTGTGTCAAACTACATGAGACATTTATTAACTTATACAAGTTAAACATATACACGTGGCTACAAATTACTAATATCATAACTTTTTAACAAATTCCCAAACCAATCTCCATTAGGGCAACAGCAACCCGTTGACTTTAAGCAGACACCAGGCAAAGCATTTTCACCTTACACATTCAAAATGACATTCCTTTCACTTTGCTTTCTGTACAGATAGTTGTAGGCTTGAAGTTGCTTTGATGTTACATGCCTCTGCCCAGCACATCTCTTTGAATATAAATTCTCACTGTATCACCAGCCTCTTTGAACTCTATCTCTTCTAACAATAAAACCCCTTTCATAGTGCTAATTTTATTAGTAACATAAACATTGTTTGGTCTCTGCTAGCTAGGTGCTAGATTTCACTCCCCTTCTTGAATGCTCTATTCAACAAAATGCAAATATACCTCTACTTCTCTGGTTACATCTCAAAACTAGTATACATCAAAGCACCCAGACTAGCTGGCTTTAATCCAATTAAGACACACCCACAGACTAAACCTTTATTTATATTTAAAAAATTCCAATAACTTTATATACGTTAATTGATTCATGACATCCCCCTCCCTATCGAAAAATGAACCATCATAATTCCAAAAGATGGCTTCATTTTTAACACCCCATCTCACACTATCTCCTATACTTACTATACACTATTACATTGCCAGGTGCAAGTATTAACATAACAACATTAACATAACAATTAACATTAACATAACAATATTAGCATAACAATTAACATTAACATAACAAGTCCTTGGGATCAGCAGGAATCACTCCAGTTCAATGTCCAGGGTTTTAAAAATGTCCAATTTTCCTTTAAGCTTCAAATTCTTGATAATGCGTCTGCAAATAGATTTTCTCCTCCAGCAATAATCCGTAGATTAAATGGTTATATTAATAGACTCCACCTGAAAAGCCTTGCACTTTTGTCTCAAAATTTGCCCAAAAACTTCAAAGGATTATGGTCTGTATAAACAATTGTTTCCAATGAATTGTTGCAACTTAAATTTCTAAATGCTGCAATGCCAATAGCAAACTCAAAGTCTCTTCTTTGATCATTGAATATCTTCTCTGTTGCACATTCAGCTTCTGTGAAAAATACCCTATCATTTTTTTCAATTCCAGTGTTATCTTCTTGTAACAGTACAGCCCCAATGCCTATATCACTTGCGTCAATGGCCAATTTGAATTGCTTGGCATAACTGGGTATTACCAAAATTGATGTTGTAGTTAATACAGTTTTCAAACTATCGAATGATTTCTGACACTCCAGTGTCCAGTGAAACTTCTTGTTCTTTTTAAATAGTTCAGTCAGAGGAACAACCATGTGGCAAAAATTTGGTACAAATTTCCGGTAAAACCCACTCATGCCCAGAAATCTCTAAACTTCTTGTTTTGTTTCAAACCTTCGAATGACTTCCACTTCATGACACTGTTACAATGATGACTGCAGGAGAATATCAAGCAAACAAGAAGTGTCCGATAGACACTGGTACGTCATTCAACATCATGACTTTCACAGATCTGTAAGAAATGTCTGAACATGGCGATCCAAAACTGAAGCACTCGAAAGTGAGGCATTTGATGGCACGATACTTATACCGAGAGGACAAATTAGTCTGAGAGCCCAATGCAGTGGCAAAAACGGATCTAGAGTTCCAGATCATAGATAGGATGCAACAGCCACTCATCTCAACTGAAGCAAGTCTAAAACTTGCACTGGTAACCCTGAATGTGCCACAGGGAGATGGTGGTGTAGCGGTATTTTCACTGGACAAGTGATTCAGAGACCCAGGGTAATTCTCTGGGGACCTGGGTTTGAATACCACCATGGCAGATGCTGGAATTTGAATTCAATAAAAATATGGAATTAAAAATCTGATGATGACCATGACACCATTATCGATTGTTGTTAAAAAAACATCTGGTTCACTAATACCCTTTAGGGAAGGAACCGGCCTGGCCTACATGTGACTCTAGATCCACAGTAATGTGGTTGACTCTTAGGTGCCCTCTAAAATAGCCTAGGAAGCCACTCAGTTGTATAAACTGCTACGCAGTCTAAAAATGAAACCGGAGAGATCACTGGGCATCGACTTAGGCACCAGAAATGACAATGGCAAACTCAGCCCCGTTGACCCTGGAAAGTCCTCCTTACTGACATCGGGGGCCTTGTGACAAAATTGGGAGAGCTATCTCACAGACTAGCCATCACCATTCCTCGGTATGTCCTGTCCACCAGCAGGACAAACCCAGCAGAGGTGGCGGCACTGTGGTATACATTTGTGAGGGAATGGCCCTGGACCATATGAAGTCTCATGGCATCAAGTCAAGCATGGGCAAGGAAACCTCCAGCTGATTACTACATACCAAGCCCCCCCCCCCCCCCACCCCCACCCCACCCCAACCCATCAGCATTCCTTCATGTTGAACACCAGTAGGAGGGAGCACTGAGCATGGCAAGGGCACAAAATATACGCTGGATGGGGAACTTCAATGTCCAGCACCAAGAGTGGCTTGGTACCATCACTACTGACCAAGCCGGCTGAGTCCTAAAGGACATATATGCTAGACTGGGTCTACGGCAGGTGGTGAGGGAACCAAAAAGAAGGAAAAGCATACTTGACCTCATCCTCATCAACCTGCCTGCCCCAGATGCATCTGTCCATGACAGCATCGCTAGGAGTCACCACTGCATCGTCCTTGTGCTGTCAAACTCCTGTCTTCACATTAAGGATATCCTCCATCATGTTGTGTGCCACAATGACATGCTAAGTGGGATAAACTTTGAACTGATCTAGCATGAGGTACTCTGGGCCATCACAGCAGCAGGATTGTATTCAACCACAACCTGTAAACTCATGGCCCGGCATATTACCCACTCTGCCATTACAACCAAGGTAGGGGATCAACCATGGACAAATGAAGAGTACAGGAGGGCATTCTAGGAGCAGCACTAAGCATACCTAAAAATGAGCTGTCAACCTGGTGAAGCTATGAAACAGGGCTACTTGTGTGCCAAACAGAATAAGCCGCAAGTGATAGACAGAGCTCAGCGATCTCACAACCAACGGATCAGATCTAAGATCTTCAGTCCTGCCCATCCAGTCATGAAAGGTGGTGGACAAGTAAACAACTCACTAGTGGAGGAGGCTCCACAAATATCCCCATCCTCAATGATGGGGGAGCCCAGCACAGCAACGCAAAAGATAAGGCTGAAGCATTTGCCACAATCTTCAGCCAGAAATGCCGAGTGGATGATCTATCTCGGCCTCCTCCGGAGGTCCCCAGCATCACAGATGCCAGTCTTCAGCCTTTTTGACTCACTCAACGTGATATCAAGACATGGCTGAGGGCACTGAATACTGCACAGGCTATGGGCCCTGACAATATTCCGGCAATAGTACTGAAGGCATGTGCTCCAAAACTTGCCGTACCCCTAGCCAAGCTGTTCCAGTACAGCTACAACACTGGCATCTACCCAGCTATGAAGAAAATTGCCCAGGTATGTTCTGTACTCAAAGAGCAGTTCAGATCCAACCCGGCCAATTACCGACCCCTCAGTCTACTCTTGATCATCATTAAAGTGGTGGAAGGGTCCTCAACAGTGCTATCAAGCGGCACTTGCTTAGCAATAACCTGATCACTGATGCTCAGTTTGGGTTCTGCCAGGGCCACTCAGCTCCTGACCTCATTACAGCCTTGGTTCAAACATAGACAAAAGAGCTGAACTTGGAGGTGAGGTGAGGGTGACTGCTGTGACATCAAAGCAGCATTTGACCGTGTGTCACATCAAGGAGTCTCAGCAAAACTCGAGTCAATGGGAATCGAGGGAAAACTCTCCGTTGGTGGGTGTCATACCTAACGCAAACGAAGATGGTTGTGGTTGTTGGAGGTCAATCATCTCATTTCCAGGACATCACTGGAGGAGTTCCTCAGGGTATCAATGACCCCCCTTCCATCATAAGGTCAGAATTGGGGATGTTCACCGATGATTGCACAATGTTCAACACCATCCATTACTCCTCAGAAACTGAAGCAGTCCATGCTCAAAGACAGCAAGGCCTGGACAATATTCAGGCTTGGGCTGACATGTAGCAAGTAACATACGTGCCACACAAGTGCCAGGCAATGACCATCTCCAAGAAGAGAGAATCTAACCTTTGCCCCTTGATGTTCAATGGCATTGCCATTGCTGAATCCCCCACTATCAACACCCTGGGGGCTACCATTGACCAGAATCTGAACTGGACTAGCCATATAAATAATGTGGCTATAAGAACAGGTCAGAGGTTAGGAATCCTGCAACAAGTAACTCATCCTAACTACCAAAGCCCATCGACCAACTACAAGGCACAAGTGACAGAATAATCTTCATTTGCCTGGGTGAGTGCAGCTCAAACAACATTCAAGAAGCTGGACACCATCCAGGATAAAGCAGTCCGCTTGACTAGCATCACATCCACAAATAGTCACTCCCTCCAACACTGACATACAGCAGCAGCAGTGTGTACTATCTATAAGGTGCACTGCAGGAACTCACCAAACTTCCTCAGACAGCACCTTCCAAACCCACGACTGCTACCATCTAGAAGGGAAAGGGCAGCAGATAGATGGGAACATCAGCACCTGGAAGATCCCGCCCAAGCCCCTCACCATCCTGGAAATATATTGCCGTTCCTTCACTGTTGCTGGATCAGAATCCTGGGACTCCCTCTCCAACAGCACTGTGGTTGTACCTGCACCACGTGGACTGCAGCTGCTCAAGAAGGCAGCTCACCAATAAATGGGCAATAAATGCTGGCCTAGCCAGTGACTTCCACATCCCATGAGTGAATAAAAAAAAAAGAGATTCACAACGTGTTGCAACACACAAAACCACTGACTGCCAAGCAGATCCGAGAGGAGTACACAGATGTGTTTACAGGGTTGGGATGTCTACCAGGAGAATATCAACACAAAGTAGATGAGACTGTAAAGCCAATGCAGCAGCTGCCAAGAAGAGTTCCAGCTGCCCTCAAGTCAAGTTAAAAAGCAAGATAGAAGAGCTGGAAAAGAAGGGAGTAATCAAGGAAGTGACAACTGCTACAGACTGGATTAGCATCAGGTAGCAGTGAAACAACCTGGAAAGCTGCGAGTGTGTTTAACCCAAAGGGTCTAAATAAAGGGTAAAGAGATCTCACTACCCCATGCCAACCGTCGAAGGAATGTTGCTGCAACTTGCCAAGGCAAACATCTTTACTACCCTAGATGCAAAGGATAGTTACTGGCAAGTGAAGCTGGATGAAAGCAGTAGCTTTCTAATGACATGCTGGACACTGCTTGGGAGATAAAGATGGTTGCACATGCCATTTGGCATTTCCACAGCTCCAGAAGAGTATCAACACAGACAGCATGAGATAGTCAGTGATCTTCCTGGAGTGGAAGTCATAGTGGATGATCTAATAGTCAATGGATGTTGTGACACAATGGAAGAATCCGAAGTTGACCATGATCAGAATTTAATACAACTGATAAAGAGAGAGATCGCCAGATGAGCCTGAAGCTGAACAAGAAAAAAATTGCATCTGAAGATGCCTGGGGTTAAGTACATCGGTCACGTATGACAGCAAAGGATCTTCACCTGGATCCTGTCAAGGTGAGAGTTGTAGCAGCGATGCAGTGGCTAACAGATGTGAAAACAGTGCAGTGATTGTTGGATTCATGAACTAGCTAATAAAACTTTTGCCTAATTTGTCATTAGAGTATGAACCATTATGCAAGCTTACTGCCAAGGATGTGCAGTGGTATTGGGGAACAGAACAAGAAGCAGCGTTCACTAAAATCAAACAACTAGTGACGATAACGCCAGTGCTGAAGTACCATAACCTCAATGATGGAGTCACCTTGCAATGTGATGCCAGTGAGACAGGTCTTGGAGCAACCTTAATGCAGCAAAGGTAACCACTCACATTTGCATCCAGGCCACTAATGCAAACAGAACAATGCTACGCTCAGATCGAGAAAGAGTGCCTGTCTATTGTTTTTGCTTGTGGGCATCTTCTTCACTACCTGCTTGGAAGAGACAAAGTAACAGTGGAGTCCGACCACAAGCCACTTCAAAGCATTTTTCTCAAACCGCTACTATCTGCTCCAAAGTGTCTGCAGAGAATGTTACTTTGTTTACAGAAATATCATCTGGATGTGATACACAAACAAGGAAAACAGATGTACATCACAGACATGCTGTTGAGAGCAGCACTCCCCATGAAGAATGTTGAGGATGCTACAACAGAATGTGAAATCTTCCAGATTCAACATGAAGCAGCAGCTGAACATGATCTGGAAGTCATCAACCCAGCAAAGAGACATTGAATCTGACATATGAGTGCCTTGCTCAAATCAAGTGAACTACCCAACAAGATGCAACTCTCCACAAGAGTTGGGATGAAAGGATGGCCTGAGAGTATCAAGGACACACCTGTGGTCACAAGAGCATAGTGGGCATACTGAGATGAATGGATAGCCCAAGATGGCATCTTGTACAAAGGAAATTGAGTCATCATCCCTAAGGAGGTGAGAAGAGAGAAGCTGAAGCACATCCATGCAAGCCATCAAGGAATTGAATTGAGTCTGAGAAAGGCAAGAGAAGTGCTCTACTAACCAAATATGAGCAATGAAATTAAAGACCACATCGGCCATTGCGGTGCTTATAACAAGCACCAAGTTAAATAAGCCAGAGAGCCGTTGATGACACAAAACATCCCAGACAGACCATGGATGAAGCTGGGAGTATTACTAATCGCTACAGCAGGACATAATTATCTTGTCACTGTAGACTACTATTCTGACTACTGCGGGTTCAACAAGCTGATGACAATGATGACAGGAGAAATAGTACATGCCTGAAAGCATACTTCAGCTGCTATGGCATTCCGGACACTGTGTTGAGTGACAATGGCCCTCATTTCATGAGTGAAGAATTCAGCTGCTTCACAAAAGATTGAGAAATTCAATACTACGCATCATCTCCGCACTATCCCCACTCAAATGGAAAGTTTGAGATGGCAGTGAAAATCACCAAAGGAATCATCAAGAAACCAAATAAGTCTAGCACAGAAGTATACAAGGCAATCCTCGAGTGAAGAAACACACTGAATGGAGGCATGGAAAGTTGTCCAGTCCAAAGACTAATGTCACACCGTACACAAACTATTCTCCCAATAGCAAAATAGCTACTGAAGCCAGGTGTGAGTGAAAAAAATCAAGGTGAAACAGCAGAAAGCCAAATTTCATTTTGACAAGACTGCCAAAACACATGTTTGGATCTTTTGGTTCTTATGAAAAGGGGAATGTTTGGGTTTTGAAATGCAACATGTCCTGTCTGGCTTGCTGTAGTCAGTGTGATCTCTGCTGTGAGGGAAGCTCCCTGGAAGCTGCCATTTTAGATCAGTTCAATGAAGACTCCCACTGAGAAAGCGCAGTAAACTTTCAACTTGAAACATCATTCTATAAGAGCTTTCGGGAGAATCACAGAAGTCCACCTAGAAAAGGGACCTTTAGTTATGCCCCAAGACAAAAAAGCCTCATCAATTCATTGGATTGAATTCATGTGTTCTATTGTGTGGCAAGAGGCATTAATCATGCTGGGAGGATGGTGAGTGTGAACCCCATAATTTCCCGCCCCCACCCCAATTAAACCCAGGGCAAGAAGACCCATGGATGGCCTTCCTGCCCCGCTGCCAACTGAGACTCTTAAGTGAGCCATTAATGCCCTCTTAAGGGCCTCATTGCACCACCACTGTTATTATCCCATGGTGGGTGGGGGGCTCACCATGTGTGGAACATGACAAGGGAAACCCTATCAGGTTTGCTTGTGGGCTCTTGGGAGGATCTTGGTCCTTTTTCAGAGGCATTCAGTGCCCGAAAGAGGGATCCAGCACCAGGAAGCGGGAGAGCCACGTAGATTCACTCCCCTTCTCTTGCCACCCCCCTACCACCCACTTCCCGCGACTCCCTTCCTTCCCTCGCTCACCTGTGCCTGGGTCCCCCCTCGATTCCAGGGGAAGTATTGGCCCCCCTTGCGGGGGGGAGTGCAGGAGTGGGCGCACCTCTGATTGGCACCCCCAATCAGGGGCGCGCCACCATTTTACGTGGGCCGGCCCTCATTGGCCCACCCAGTGTGACATCTGCCAGGAAGCGCTATGTGCTCCCTGTGCAGGCAGAGGGGGGGGGGGGGTGGAGTGGATCCCAAAATTGAGAGTGTGCTCTTTTGCGCATGCATGTGAAACAGCGACTCAACTCCCTGAGGCTAAGTGCTGCCTCAGGGAGATCGGTGCCAAATTTATAAATGGTGAAGGGGCAAATATAAAACTTTCCTGACATGTCCCAACGTGTGACACTGTCGCATGAGTTGGGACATGTCCATCACTTTTAATCAAATATTTATTAAATTTTTAAAATCCCTCATGAAACCTCATCCTCCCCGTAGATGAGGTTTCGTGTTTTTTCTGAAGCCCACCAAGGCTCCCGGCCTGACCGCCAACCTTAAGGTTGGACGGGCAGGTCCATTAATGAGCTTAATTACTTTTTCAATGGCCTCAATAGGCCGTGGACAGGTCGGCGGGCGCACAGCTGATTCAGCTGCGCCCCCGCCAGCCTGAAAATTGAAATGAGGCGGGATGATGTTGGGAGTTCCGCCTGATGTCATCCTGAGTCATCTTATGCGTCGGCAAGCGGGCCCCATCCCCCACTCGCCGACCTCAATATCCTGGCCCAGGACTCAGGTGGGCGTGGTACCAGCAGCAGCCACCACCTGCCTGGTGGCGCTGCCGTTCAATAGAGTTGCCAGCCTCTGAATGGCCAGCAGTCCTCTTTCGGAGGGACTTCCGCCCCCGGGGTTCTTGATCCCAGGGGAGAAGCCTGCTGCCAGCCTGTTAAATGCCTGGGTGGCACAAAATGCAGAGGCCCTCTCGAGAGGAGGTGACACGGGGTCTTCAGGGATCTTCAGCCAGCGGCCAAGTTCCAGTCACCTCCACAAAATTCTGCCCATTGCCTTGAGTTGTACTTAGGCTGTACAAAAATAAAAGAACTAGCATTTATATATAACGCCTTCAATGTAGTGGGGAGCATCCCCAGGCATCTCACAGCAACATTGTCAGACAAAAATTATGTTGAGCAATATGAGGACATATTAGGGAAGATGACCAAAAGTTTGGTCCAAGAGATAAACTTTAAGGCATATCTTAAAGGAAGAGAGAGAGAGGCAGAGACGCAGAGGGGTTTAGGGACAAAATTCGAGTTTAGTAGCCTGGGTAGCTAAAGGCATGGCGACTAATGGTGGAGCAATTAATCTCAGGATAGCACTGGGGGCTGGAATTTGAGGAAAGGTTACTCCTTTCTTTCTGGTACAAACTGCCACTCTGTTTGTCAAATTGAACTCCTTTAATGTCTCATTTGATTATTAGCCCTTTGTGCTAGGAGCAAGAAAGAAAAGTGCTCCCATGCTTCTGACAGGCTCAAATGGATTATAAAATTCATCTTGTGTCTTTAGACAGCCACTGGAAAATCCTGATCCTGTTAACTTATGTATTTTAAGTCATGCAATCTCTCTCATGAGGCTTCCAGCCGACCTGCACCTTTAAGATTGCCGCTGCCTTAATGACAGCAGCTGGAGTTAATCTTTGGTGCTCCAACAGAACCTGCCCTCCTATCTGCCCCACCTCTGTCACCATGACCACTACCCTCACCCTCCCCCCACCACACACCCCCCCCCAGCCCCCAACCCCCACCCCCACCCATCACTGGGAGAAAGGTGCCAGGTCTGACAGGAAGTCCATCTTCTGCGTTCACGCTCAATGCACAACGCTCTTCTGGAATGCTATAATCTTTAGAATGATCGACTTAAACGGAGTTGACGTATTTGGTGACCACTTTGATGCCTTCGGAGACAACGTGTTTGGCCAGTTCCCTTGGCAGCATGAGGCGGACGGCACTCTGGATTTCCCTGGCCGAGATGGCGTGGCGCTTGTTGTAGCGAATGAGGTGCGAAGCCTCGGAGGCGATACGCTCGGAAATGTCAACAACGAAGGAATTCATAACACTTACGGCCTTGGGTGAGATCCTGGTGGGAGGGTGGACCTGGGTCAGCGCCCTGCACACGTAAGTGGAATAGCTCTGCTTGCGAGATTTCCTCTGCTTCTTGGGTGGCTCCTTGGTGACTTTAGTCAGTGACTACTTCAATGCCTTGCGGGACGCACCACTCATAGCCGCAGCCGCCATCTCAGGCATTCACTGGGAAGTCACTTAAGATGAAAATCAGGTATGACATTTATGATTTTCCAGTTCGCCACTGGTCACTTGGAACTCCAGCTGTTTTTGAATTACACCCGAATATGTTATTCTGAAATGCAGACCTGGAGATGTATTTATGTTGACCTGTCCCTTTAAGCCCACAGTGAATATTGAAGTCAATTCGTGTTTCAACATGAATAGCTATTCTCCTGCTTTGCAGCCACCAAAAACTTGGAATTCATCCAAAGCTTGGTTGCCCGCACCTGGTCATCTATCAGCCTTTATACTCATCGACCTACATTGGCTCCCATTCTGGCATTCCCTATTTTAAAATTCTCATCCTTGTTTCCAAATCACCCCTCCCTGTCTATGCAATCTGAAATCTCCTCCAGCCCTACAACATTCTGAGATCTTTGTGCCCCTCCAATCCTGGCCTCTTCTACATCCCCTGCTTTCTTTGTCCCATCATTGGAGGCCGTGCCTTTTTCTGCTTCACAGAGTAATCCCCGTCACAATCTCTCCAGCCCTCCTTCTTTAAGGTGTTCCTTAGAACTTACCTTGTTGACCAAGCTTTGGTCATCTTTATCATTCTCTTTTTATGTGATTTGTGTCACATTGTGATTAATATTTTCTCTTGTGAAGCATTTTGGGATGTTTTATTATATTAAATGCAAGCTTTTTTTTTAATTCAGCATTTATTGGTCCATCCCTAATTGCCTTTCTTCAGAGGGCACTTTAAGAGTCAACCATGTTGCTGTGGGTCTGGAGTCACATGTAGGCCAGACCAAGTAAGGACGCCAGATTTCCTTCCCTAAAGGACATTAGTGAACCAGATGGGTTTTTTTTTTAACGACAATCGACAATGGTTTTATGGTCATCATCGGATTTTTCATTCTGCCTTCAGGGAGCTTTCATTCCACCTCCCCAGTACTTGTGCTGACTTCAGCGTTCGCCCTCCTCCCACCCCAACCCAGGCAGCACTGGCCGGCCGTTAATTGGCCAGCCGGCGTGAAACCGCGGTCGGTTTCTGATTGCGGTCGGCGGGTCTGTTTCCTGACTGCTCCCAAGCCTGCCGATCGCACCCAAGCTGAAAATTCAGGCCATAGAGATGTCAGAAAGTTTGGTAATGTTAATGGTGTCTGAATTGATTTTAGACTGAGTGACCGAAAGACATTGGCATTTGAATGGTCATGTCATTAATGTAGAGGACAAACACTTTTGGCAAGACATCATTAATGTACAAACAGAATGGAGGAAGGCATAGTATGATCCCTTTGGAAAACAGGTCACCGAGATATGCTGGCTCAATAAAAGGCATCAAAATATTATGTCGATTTGAATCTGGATGATAAGCAATTGCAAAGGACAAATAAATATATCTATTTTTTTGAAAGGCCTGAGGGAACCGGAAATCCTGTTGCCAAGAAACTTACCTAGAGATGAAAGAATGACAAGATATCCCTCTTATTAAAATCTGGAATAAATCCATAACTGAATTGGCAGATAATTGAACTGCTTTGAAAATGGGAGACTAAAACTACTGGTTATGAATGATTGGTCCTATAAGAACATTGAATGGTAATTTGATTGAAGGTGGATATCAGCAAAGATATAAACTGCCCATGCATCTTGCCAAATATACGCTACTTTATGACAGGGTGTTAGAGATATAGGAATCCAATTACAGGCACAGGAGAGAGAGGGGAATGATAACCATGTGAGATTTCTTGTGAAAGACATGCTTCTCTGAAAATTCGATATAGGCACATTATTTAAGCCCAGGTTTTAAGAGTGTCTCCTTTAAATTTGTGGGATATCTTGCCAAGCAACTTTGCACTGAAGTTGGACTTGTTAGACCTAGGCTGACAGTGTAAAATGGGCCACCCATCATACATGTCACCTGTTTGTTATTTCCAAGACGTCAATGGAAATGGATGGACACTCTTCTATGCTGTGTAATTCTGTGTATGATTCAATAATCAGTGAGGTCTTGTGGCACAGTGAGTAGCACCCCTGCCTTTGAGCCAGAACCTCTGGGCTTGACTTGATGGCTGAGGAAGGTGTTCATAACATGGCCAAATAGGTTGAGTATCAACCTGCAAATACTTCCGACAGACACCAATGGCAGACGGTAAGAGCAGAAGAAATTCCTGGTCAGCCATGTGATGGAAAGAACATTAGCGCCTCTACCATAGTTCCAGATTACAACATGCAAGAAAAGGGGGCTGTTTGGCTCAGTTGGCTGCACGGCTGGTGTGGATCTGGTCGGTACCAACAGCATGGGGGTTAGATGGATTTGGGGCCTGCCTCCTCGTCCTATCTATGGTGGAGGTTGTAGCACTCTGCATATGTGAGAATTAAAGAAGAAGAAAGGTTCTATGATATATAGCAGTTGGTTGAATTGACATTGCATTTTTACACTCTCATTCAACGGGGAAGAATACAGTCAAAGTGAAGTGCAGTGTGATGACCCACAGGGAGTTTGGTTCTTCACTGCTCTAGTACCAGGTTGGACAATGACTCTAGGTTCTAACAATAACGAGTGCATTTACACCACAGCTACAGCCTCATCAGGTTGCTTCAGATTGACTCTATAGTTAGACACCAGTGAGGTAACACTGGGTTGAAAACAGGAAATGTTAATATTAGAAATATTGTTCTATTGTTCCTGATTTTATATATTGCTATAAAGATTCTTCAAAATTAAAAACATTATAATGAAAGAATAGATTTTTAAGCTTGTAGAAATTTGCTGTTTATAGTCTCCACATTGCCAACCAATTGCTCCAGCCCAGTTTCAGCTGATTTCAGAAACAGAAAGGGAATATCTCTAAATATTTACAGTCTTAGAGTCATAGAGGTCTACAGCAGAGAAAAAGGCCCTTCAGTCCATCGAGTCTGCGCAGGTCAAAGAAGTACCTAACTGTTCTAATCCCATTTTCCAGCACTAGGCCCATAGTCTTGTATGCCATGTCATCGCAAGTGCACTCAGAGAGTCATGTTAAGAGATCATCTGTAAATATGATGAGCATTGGAGCTCACAGATTGGCTGTGAATTTCCTCAAAGGTGTACCCTTTGGTGCATCTTCATTCTAAGAATGTAAATGGGCTTCTGCCAGAATCCCAGCCAAGTTATCCCATCCTAGCAGAAAAACCTCTGAGAAAATTCCCATCTTATTACAGAATAATGCGTGGCACAGAATGTTTTGCAGCAGTGAAATCAAAAGAATTAATTATTTGGGAACCTGACCGCAGAGAGACATTCCAGTCCATTCTGAGAGAAGACATGAGTGAACATCAGGACCTTTTAGAAAGAGCCATGATTCATTTTAATGTTTCCTTCCTAACAGCACTGTGGGTATACTTACATCAAAAAGACTGCAACAGTTCAAGAAGGTGACTCACCCTCTTCTCAAGGACAGTTAGGGATGGACAACAAATGCTGGCCTTACTAGTGATGCTCACATCCCATATTAGAATTTAAAACAAAAAATCACTGTTCTGCTAGCTCCCATCAATGACAGGGTGTATACCATCACATGATCTCACTTTGGGCACATCGCAGAGGTCCAAAACTGACAAACTACTCTTCACAACAACTAACATTTGTAAAGCACCTTTAACACAGTTAAAGAAAATCCCAAGGCACTTCACAGGAAGCATTATCAAACAAAACTTGATATCAGGACAAATGGCCAAAAGTGTGGTGAAAGAAGTAGATTTTAAAAACAGTTTTAATGGAGGGGAGAGAAGTGGTGAGGTTTCATGAGGGAATCGCACAGCTTCAGGCCTAGGCCTGCTGAAGGCATGGCTGCTAATGCTCAGGTACTTGCTTGTACCTGGATTAGTGTCTAGTCTAAGAAGCTAATCCAGGAGGGGATGTCCTAGGATGTAGAGATTAACAACCATTTCTCATTTTGTTGCTACCATTGATTCATGAACCAAACCCACTGTGTTATTAGAATAGAACCCAATAAAAACATATAATTTTATGTAACTAACTACAACTAGAACTCTTTCAGTTTAATTCCCCACCAAGTGCCTGTTTTTGAGGGTCGGGGAGGCATTGTGAGTAGGTCCAATACTCAGTGGTGTGCTTCCACATTAGTGTCTGAATATGATCTCCAACAACATTTCACGGCTTGGCAGCTTCCTGTAAGACTGCTTCTGAACATAGGAATAACAATAGAGACAAGCAATTATATTCCTGTAGTAAAATGAAAGATACCAACAATTGCAAAGCAAATGACAATGGACATTAAGGGAATAGAAGAAAAGATTACTGAGATATATTTATATATATACTGAGAAACTGTGGAAGAGCAAGGCAGATCCCTCAAGGATGACAGAGATGCAATGGGAAAGGAGCTTGAAGGCAAGATAAAAGTTTTCAATTATCATTTCACAACAGTTTGCATTAGAGATGTTGTAAAGCAGCCTATTAAAATGGCAGGGCTTGGATTGGAATCAATGGAGAAAGATAGTAGTCAGAAATTAAACTGGCATATCTAAAGGCTTCTAGAGCATTAGATCCTTGTGAAACTTGGCAGAATAAATGTGAAGGAAAGGACAGAATACCATTTTAAAAATCTTGTGAAGTGTATTGAATTTAATAGCAGTCCAAAAGGACTAAAAAATAGCGAGTATCATTTCAAATCTTTTAAAAAAAGAAATATGTTCCTGAGATTTATAGACTAGTTACTTGATACCCATAATTTGGAAACTACTAGGAGGGAATTCAAGGATATTGAGGGAGAGTTAAGGTAATAAATCTAATGCACGGGATTTTGAAAGCCAAACCACGCCTAATAAATATATTGGCATTTTTTGTGAATTTAACAATAAACAACAAAAACTTGCATTTATGTAGCACTTTTAACATAATAAAATGCTTCACAGGAGTGCTTTAGATATTGCGTAGGATTACATGGGATATACAATACAGAAACAGGCCATTCCGGCCTAAATGGTCCATGCTGGCATTTACGCTCCACTCAAGCCTCTTCCCGCTTTTTCTCAAATAACTCCAACAGCATAATCCTGTATCTCTTTGTTCTTGTATACTTATATAGCCTCTCCACAAATGCATCTATACTATTCTCTTCAATCACTCCCTGTGGTAGCATGTTTCACATCCTTACCACTCTCTGGCCAAAGAAGATTTTTTTCTGAATTCCCTGCTGAATTTCTTGGTGACTATCTCATATTGATGGTCTCCAGTTTTGCTCCTCAACTCAAGCAAAAATATTCTATATGTGTTTAGTCTAACAAAACCTTTCATATTTTTTATTGACCTTTGTTGGGTCGCCCCTTAACCTTCTCCTTTCAAGAGAAAAGAAACCAAGCCAGCTCTTCAACCATAAAGTAGTGGGAGACAGTGGTGTAGTAGTAATGTCCCTGCACTTCAGGGAACTCAAGTAATGCTCGAAAGACAAGTGTTTGAATCCCACTATGGCAACTGGTGGAATTTAAATTCAATTTTTTTTTTAAAATCTGGAATTGAATATTCATCTCAGTGATGGTGACCATGAAACTATCATTGTTGTAAAAACCCATCTGGTTCACAAATATCCTCCAGGGAAGGAAACCTATCATAGAACCAAAGAAAAGTTACAGCACAGAAAGAGGCCATTCGGCCCATCTTGTCCAAGCCCAGCCTGAGGACACCCAGGTGCCCTTTCTAATCCCACCTTCCTGCACCTGGCCCATAGCCCTGCAGCTTACAGTGCTTAAGGTGCAGATCCAGGTACTTTTTAAAAGAGTTTAGAGTTTCTGCCTCTACCACAAACCTGGGCAGCAAATTCCAGACATCCACTACCCTCTGTGTAAAAAAGTTCTTCCTCATGTCCCCTCTACACCTTCTGCCGCTTATCTTGAATCTATGTCTATAAAATAAAAACAAAAAACTGCGGATGCTGGAAATCCAAAACAAAATCAGAATTACCTGGAAAAACTCAGCAGGTCTGGCAGCATCGGCGGAGAAGAAAAGAGTTGACGTTTCGAGTCCTCATGACCCTTCCGTTCTGTCGAAGGGTCATGAGGACTCGAAACGTCAACTCTTTTCTTCTCCGCCGATGCTGCCAGACCTGCTGAGTTTTTCCAGGTAATTCTGTTTTTGTTTTGAATCTATGTCCCCTGGTTCTAGAATTCTCAACCAAGGGAAACAGTTTCGTTCTGTCCATTCTATCTATTCCCCTCATAATTTTGTACAGCTCAATCAATTCACCTCTCAGCCTTCTTTGTTCTGAGGAAAATAACCCCAACCTATCCAATTTCTCCTCATAGCTACACTTTTCTAACCCTGGCAACATTCTTGTAAACCTCCTCTGCACTCCCTCCAGAGCTATTACGTCCTTCCTGTAATGTGGTGACCAGAACCGCACACAACACTCCAGTTGTGGCCTCACCAGTGTGTTATACAATTCCAACATTATATCCTTACATTTACATTCTATACCTCTGCCAATGGAGGAGAGCATTCCATATGTCTTCTTTACAACCTTGTAAACTTGAACTGCTGCCTTCAGGGATCTGTGCACTTGTACGCCAAGATCTCTCACTTCATCTATCACTCCTAGTATATTCCCATTTATTGTTTAATCCCTGTAACTGTTTGACCTCCCTAAATGTATGACCTCACACTTTTCTATGTTAAAAACCATCTGCCACTTTACCGCCCATTTCACCAACCTTTCTATATCGTTTTGGAGATGATGGGCATCCTCTACACTATCCACTACTCGGCCAATCTTTGTGTCATCTGCAAATTTCCCAATCGTGGCCCCCACGTTCACGTCCAAATCGTTAATATATACCACAAACAGCAACGGTCCCGATACCGAGCCCTGTGGAACACCACTTGAGACAACTTTCCATTCGCAAGGGCATCCATCGACCATTACCCTTTGTTCCCTGTTACAAAACCAACCTTTTATCCAGTTTGCCACATTACCCAGAATCCCATGGGCTTTTACTTTCCTGACCAATCTGCCATGTGGGACCTTGTCAAATGCCTTGCTAAAATCCATGTACACAACATCCACTGCACTACCTTCATCAACCCTTCTTGTCACTTCCTCAAAGTATTCAATCAAATTTGTGAGGCAAGACATTCCTTTAACAAATCCATGCTGACCATCCCTGACTAGTCCATGCCTTTCCACATGACAGCTAATCCTATGTCTCAGGATTGATTCTACTAATTTGCTCACCACCCATGTAAGACTAACTGGCCTATAATTGTTTGGCATTTCCTTTGATCCCTTTTTAAACAATGGAACTACGTTTGCATTTCTCCAGTCCTCCGGTAC
This sequence comes from Carcharodon carcharias, assembly GCF_017639515.1. NCBI lineage: Eukaryota > Metazoa > Chordata > Chondrichthyes > Lamniformes > Lamnidae > Carcharodon > Carcharodon carcharias. The sequence goes on along the minus strand of NC_054478.1, from coordinate 25,247,305 downwards.
CTCCCCTGTATCTAGTGAAGATTGGAAAATCATCCTCAGAGCATCTGCTATCTCCTCCCTGACTTCCTTCAGCAGCCTCGGAAATAATCCATCTCGCCCTGGTGACTAATCAACTTTCAAGGATTTCAATCCTTCAAGTACTTCCTCTCTCTTTATGACTATCCCAACCAATATCTCGCAGTGTTCCTCCTCGACTACTATATCTACATCCTCCCTTTCCTTTGTAAACACGGAGACAAAATATTCATTCAAAACCCTTCTCATAGCCTCTGCATCTACACACAAGTTTCCATCTTCATCTCTGATAGGTCCCACTTTTTTCTTAACTAATCTTTTAGCATTAATGTATTGGTAAAACATCTTTGGGTTATCTTTAACTTTACTTGCTAATCTTCTTTCATGACCTCTCTTTGATTTCCTTATTTCCTTTTTTACTTCATTCCTGCACTTCCTATATTCGTCTAGGCTATCTGCAGTGCTTAGTTCTTTGTGCCTATCGTACGCTTTAATTTTCTGTTTGATCTTCCCCTGTATTCCTCTAGACAACCAGGGAGGTCTAGATATGGCAGGACCACTCTTATTTTTGTAGGGGACATGTCTACTTTGTACAATTAGGATCTTGCTTTTTAGTGCTTCCTACTGGTTTTCCACTGTTTTATCCTCCAGCAGTGCTGTCCAGTCCAGCTCAGCCAAGTCCCTTCTCATTTCTCCAAAATTTGTCTTCACCCAGTTCAAGACTTTTACTCCTGCCTTATCTCTGCCCTTTTCCATAGTAATGCTAAATCTAACTGAATTGTGATCACTGTTCTTGAAATGGTCACCAACTGTCACTTCACCCACTTGCCCTTCTTCATTCTCCAAGACTAGGTCTAGAATTGCACCTCCTCTCATTAGATTTGTCACTAATTGGTTGAAAAAAAATTCCTGGACACACTGCATGAATTTTTCTCCCTCAGTGCCTCTTATATTGTTTGAATCCCAGTTGATATTAGGATAGTTTAAGTCTTCTACTACTATTGCCCTCTTGTTCTTACAAGCAGAAATTTGCCTACATATTTGTTCTTCTATCTCCCTTTCACTATTTGGGAGTCTGTAGTATACTCCCAGTAGTATGACTGCCCTTTTTTTTATTTCTAAGCTCAATCCATAAAACCTCATTTGTTGAACCATTTAGTATATCATCCCTTCTCACAACTGGAGTTGATTCTTCAACCATTAGTGCTACCACCACCCCCTCCCCCCTCATTTTCTATCTCCAAATCTATCATGTCTGAAGGCTCTATAAACAGGGATACTAAGCTGCCAGTTTTGTCCCTCCTTTAGCCAGGTCTCCATTATAGCAATCACATCCTGCTGCCATGTGTCTACCTGTGCCCTTAACTCATCTACCTTGTTTGTAATACTCCTTGCATTGAAGTATAAACAGTTTAACCCCATCAATTTCCCTTGTTGGACACTTTTTAAAGTTTGCTTCTCCTGTTACTCCATGTCTATCACGACCTACCTAGATAATGTTCTACCTCCATTTTTCTGACCTGTATCTGACCTATCTGATCCTACTCTTGGGATCCCATCCCCCTGCCACACCAGTTTAAATACTCCATCCTTACCAGGTCTAGCCTATATGTGACTCCAGATCCACAGCAATGTGGTTGGTTGACTCTTAACTTTCCTCTGAAATGGCCTAGTGAGCCATTCAGTTCTAGGTAGGCAACAAATGCTGGCCTTGTCAATGACACCCATATTGCGTGAAAGAACAAAAATTATACCCCGACTTTTCTGATGTCATCTTTCTGAATCTTTTTTGACCTTTCAGCAATTCTATATCCTTTTCAGAATATGGCAACTAGAATTGTACTCAGTGTCTAAGTGTGGTCTAACCCAGGTTCAATACTGGTTTGGCATATTTTCCCTACTTTTCAATTCTATCCTTTTAGAAATAAAACCTTGTGCATTGTTTGTTTTTTTATGGCCTTGTTAGCCTGTGTCCCTACTTTTAATGATTTGGCTATTTATACTCCCAGATCCCATTGCTCCTCTATTCCATTTAGATTCTTATTCTCAAAATAAACATAATCTCCTATTTTTCTTGGCAAAAGATAATACACCTCACATTTATTTATGTTGAAATTCATTTGCTAATCATATGGCTATTCTTTAATTGATTAATGCTTTCTAATAAATTTTTACAGCCCATCACAGTGTTGACTATACCCAATACTGCACCTCCAACCCCTTCCCCTACTCAATCCCCACCGTCCCAACGCCCAGCCTCAAACCCACCCCACCATCTCCAATTTGGGGTCATCTGCAAATTTGGAAATTTATTTTGTTAAGCAACAAAATTAGACACTGAATCATATAAGGAATGATTGGGCAATAAAGGAGAAGTCTAAGACAGGGATTGCAGATCTTGCCATTCAAAATGGCCGTGCACAGGGCATAGTTACCAAGCTCTGGGTTAGCAACCCAGCATTCAAATACCGATGAATTTGTAGGCCAGCGCCAGAACTGATCATGAAAACTAGTTGATTCACACAGAAAACCAACTGGATCACTGATGTCTTTCAGGAAAGGGAAGTTATTCCCTCTACCGGCTCTGGCCTACATGTGACTCCGGTTCCACATCATGTGGTTGACTCTCAAAGCTGAATTTTGTTCAGATGGCAGATGTTCTGCTGCCAGGGGTGAAGTTGGGAGGCAACCCCAGATTGGTGGGCCGAGAGACCCAGGGCTGTTGTCCAACTGAGGATGGTGGCCCAGCCCCAGGAGCTGCCAGCTCAATCAGAGAGCCGCCAACTCAGCAACCTCAGCAGCGCCACCACTAGCGGTGTCCATTGTTGAGGCTGCAACACCAAGGAGAGGGCTCCACAGTAGCTGGGCACGCTGGAAAATGGTTAAGCGGGGTTGGGGGACGCCAGGGCTAGGGAGGCAGGCCCCGGCGATTGCGGCAGTGGATGGTCGCTGGAGGAGACATTACTTCAAGAGTGGCCATTGCCAGTGGGGTGCCCTTCCATGGCCATGGCATGCCTGTTAAGGATGCCACCAGGTTTTGCCCGGCAGTCTCCTCACATAGCAGCAGCACCCCCCCCTCCCCAGATGTGGGAAAAATGTCCATGGAGGCAGTGGGTAGCCCTTAATTTTCATCTAAGTTGCTCAATTGGCCTCCTGGCCTTTTTGCCAGCCTTTCTGCCTCCGAGGCCATCTCTAATATGCCCAGAAATTTGCAGCCTTAGTATCCTCTGGGCGACTAGGTTTGGAGAATAAATACAACCTAGCTAGTACAGCCCATATCCCAAAAGCAAATTTAAAATTTATCGCTAAAATAGATGTAAAATTTAAGGGTATGGTAGGATATTGGTTATATTACTGTACTGGTAATACACAGGACATAACTAATAACCCACAGGACATGAACTCAAATTGCTATGGCAATTTCAGAACTTGAATTCAGTTTTAAAATATGTTGGAACAAGTGAAGAGGGAACTCATTAGTATGTAGTCTTCTGCCACGCTGTGTTAACTTGACATTATTATAATTATAAAGCTCTTCACTGAGACTTCTCCCTGCCTGGTTCATGCTCTATAACTACGAAGCTAAGAAAAGAAATCTTTCTAGTAATAGTTTCCATTTCACTGAGGAGGCTTCAGGTTAATCTACATTCAACAACCTACTCTGAAAATTCTGCTCACATTTCAACAGCTGGGACAAATTTTACCACATCAGCTGTGACAATCCACAACATTCTAAAACAATCAACAACATTGTAAATAAATAAAAAAAAACCTGCAACATTTTTTTTAAAAAGCCAATTCACCCTATCTCCCATTGTTAACACATCCTTTAAAAATTCCAGGATCCAGGTTCGGATTGCATCTTTGCCAAGAAACTAATCAGTTATTCCTTGGTGTTTATGTTGCAATCTTGTCAGAATGAAGTGATGCCATACTTGTAAAGTGAGAGCAGCTGTTACCAATTAGGGAAAGGTTAGGGCATTATTCTTAAGTATATATAAGAACTGGTTTCCACTGGTGTGGAGAAAAGGAAATGGGGGTTTGTGCCTATGTTCTCTGAGTTTTGTCAATAGCCTAAGTTAAGGGAAGACAGGCTCCAGGTTCCTCCTTTACATAGTGAATGAGCAGTGAATTATAACGCTTGGGCCATACTTTATCAGTGCAGCAAGTTTTGTTGAAATCCACTCATCAGTTTTGGAGATCTATTATTTACAGACAAGCAGAATAACAAACGGGGGGTAAAAACATTACTTCCGCCTGCCTTCAGTGGTAATAAAAAGCAGACAGCAGCTACAATGGCCAGGAAGTAGTTGGATGGTTTTGAACAAAAACAAATAGTTTACTAAAACCCATTAGGGAATGTAAATGCATTAGCCCAGACTTTGCAGTAGTAATGATGGTGAAACTCTCAGTGTTTCTTGCCATTACTCCTCTGAATCTGCCACCAACTTCTGGAGTCTGTTTGTGCTCAGTTAAATACAGACATTCAGAAGTTGCTGCCAGTCACTCTAATGATTTCCACACAGGGTGCGCTGCTGAAGTCCTCCAAGACTGCAATTACATAAAAAATCACTGAACTGATGAGAACTTTATGCTTTTGATCTCCCTGCAAAAGCCCTTGAAAAAAGCTACATCTTGTTGAATGGGTTGTAACTAGGTTTTAACGAAGTTCATCATTAATACAAAACAGCCTCACTGGCCCTGAAAAGCTTTTATGTCAATTTATTCAGTGTCAAATTGCTCAATTATGATTTTTTAAAAACCCCATTTTTTAGAATAATCTTTTCAAAAGTTTGTTGATGCTATTTAAACTTATACCTTAATTCCATATGAATGCTCCAATCATTTATTTTGTTCTCTGTAAAATGGTATTTAAAAGGGAAGGTTGAACAGTGCATTTTACTTCCTGGTTTGCTGTCTGTGAGAATACATCAACACGGATGGCTGTTTATCCTTCTTACTCACTGATAACGCTTTTGCTAGATGCCTGGGGATTGCTTGATTTAGCACCAGATTCAAACTGACATCGAGAAAGGAAAAATCCACACCACAGAGATTGCAAAATCTTTCTTCGGGTAACTTTCTTTCAGGTCAGTGGCGAGTACTGTTGCTCTGCTACTGACCATAAAATGAGGATCATCGTCATTCCCAGACATGGTCTACTTGCGACTGCAGTCCCACATCGACAAGGTCGACCACTTAACTGCCTAGAAATGCTCTAGGAAGCCATTTAGTTGAATCAAAACGTTTTCAGGGGTTCAGAAATGAAGCACTCCACCATCTTCCCAGGGTAACAAGAGATGGGTATTAAATTCCAACCTTCAGAGTAATACCCACACCCTGAGATAGTCTTTGAAGCACAGGAGCTGTTGTTCTGTATAAGTGCAGCAGCCATTTTACACAAAGCAAGATCCCACAAATAGCAATGAGAAGTATAAACAACTAATGAGCGAGGGAAGAATGTTGGCCAAGAGATTGGGAGATGATCCTGTGCATCCTTGAAGAGAACCAAGAAAAAAATACCGAGTCCTAATGGAAACCTTTTATATTTAAATTAGGAATACAAGGGTTGCCAGCAGCTCTATTTCATCTTTCTGAATCCACACAAAAGTCTTTTACATTCACTTGAAGTGTTGATTGGACACTTCCTCAGCCCCATATTGGACTTCGATCATGAACTCCAACTCTTGACATGTAGCTGAAAGCTACAGATTCTGAGCTAGGTGAGATATCAAGGAACCAGCTAACACAAACTGGAAATCTCAGACTTGGCATAGAGTTCCTTGTCTGATGCTCTTCCCTGTTCTTCTCTGATATTGAGTATCATTTTATACTAAAGCCTATGCACGGAATATCCAATGGAGAATCACTTAGTCTCTGGGTGAAATGCCTAAAAATGGTTATCCACCTCTGCCCTGCCCCAGTCCTCAAGGTTTTCCGCTGAAGTTATGATCTGAAAAATCACGTGGAAAACGCTAATTAGTGCAGCGAGGTGAGTCTGCCACCCATAGAAATGGGTGGCTGATCCTCACAGGAGACATTCAGGCACCAAGTGCAGTCAGCCAATGATGATGGCAGAAAGATGGCCATCTTACATTTCTGTGTGTGTGGTTCTGTTATTATACGGACAGGGGAACACTATAACTAATCTTGGTATTGGCTCCCTCCAAAAATACTAAAGTCACTCTGGATCTAGTGGTGTCATCAGTCACAAGGAGGTGTGCCGGAATGCTCAAGATTGGGGCACCCTCCGTTTTGAACTCCTTTCTCCTTTCCCATGCAATGAATCATAGCCCCAGCTTCTTTGTCAGCTTTTTTAAGATAATCATCATGACCTACTTTTGATGGATCTCCCAAGTTGTCTATACAGAACACAAACATAATATATGCTCTTGTAGCTGATTACCCTGTGAGAGTAATAAGTAGCAATGATCTGCCAGCAAATTATTTCAGCAATGTAGTTGCCTTGTTCAATTAACCATCTGATTTGCCTTACCTGGTAATGGTGCCCTTGTGAAAAATTAACACATCCATTATACACACTTTTACCAACAGCTATTACATTGTTCCATTCAATAACATTAAATTAAATTGTGTATCTGCAATGTGCCATTAATGGAATCCAATGTCCAGCTTTAATTAAAAATTTGCGATATCAGAATGCTACATCCTACCTTTCTTACAGAACGGTCCATCGTAAGCAGAGTGGCCACAGTCACAGGAATAGCCGTTATATTTCTCGATGCATCGCCCCCCATTATGGCACAGATTGCCGTAACTGCTGCAGTGTCCTGGACATCCTGGCTTGACCCCTGGGGTCATTTTTGCTCTTTCCTCAAGGTCAAGAGTCACCCCATTTAATTGCAGGGATCGAATGCACCCAAGGAATCCTTTCTGTCTTGAAGCTGTTCCTCCTGAAATTAGAGTAGAACAAGTTACACTTTAAACCCCTTCTTGTGCCATGTTCAAGGGTAAACCCTAATGAAATAACCATAAACAATCTGAAAAAAAATGTCAGAAGATAAAACTGGGCAACTGTTCTTTTATATCAACTTTTTCTGTTTTCTATGCAACGTCTCCAGCCTATGAATGGGTTCTTTCTTCTACAGTGCTCCTTTCAATTCAAAAATTGAAACAGTCTTCTTTAAAACTCCAGAGACATTTGTGAGGACAGGAGACAAAAACAGAATTACCTGGAAAAACTCAGCAGGTCTGGCAGCATCGGCGGAGTTTTTTTGTTTTTATCTCTGTGAGAACAGGAGTCCTGACTACCTGAGGACCTCAGTGTCTGAGGGAGTCTATTGGACCTGCACACAGTGGGTTAAAATAGCTTTCTGCTGAATATGGGACTGTGAAGCTGAATATGGGATAACAAGTAATGTATTATGTATGGGGGCGTGGGCAATGGACAAATCCACAGATAAAGAGGATGATGCAATGTCTGAAAGCATGCATTCAGAAATAGTACTGAGCTAATTAAGGCAATATAATCATGGTAATGAGATCATTAGATGGGATTGAAAAGGACAAAATGCACTTTAGCTGTGTGCGACTAACTTGTTTTGCCTACGATTAATTGGCCAAACTAAGTGTCGTAGTTTAACTGTATTTAATCAGTTAAACTGGCACCTGTATGGATCTTTGCTTCACTGTGATTTCTGGATAATATGCCTAAATGGTTATGATCAATGGGAAAATAGGTATGTAAGTGTAAGTAAGTCATTGTCAGTCATATGGGAGTCGTGAGTAAGGTGTCTCAATAAAGACCTGACTCTGTGTGTGTGTGTGTGTGTGTGTGTGTGTGTGTGTGTGTGTGTGTGTGTGTGTGTGTGTGTGTGTGTGTGTGTGTGTGTGTGTGTGTGTGTGTGTGTGTGTGTGTGTACACTCTGGTGTTCAAGATAGCAAAATGTGGTGCTAACCATGATTAAAGATGTCAACTTCTACTTCAGAGAAACTGTATGGGCTGCCTGAGAAAGATAGGGGTAGGAATTTGTCTAGAGCAATATTGCATCAGCTGCCCGTTAGACTTCCTGCAGGAACTCTAAAGCAGCAATCTCATGATTACTTCCAGTCCCATGTGCTAGTGAGCATAGAAATAGGGGATAAAAACAGAAAATGCTGGAAAAACTCAGCAGGCCTGGCAGTATCTGTGGAGAGAGAAACAAAGTTAATGTTTCAAGGCTGTACGACTCTTCTTCAGACTCTTCCCTTGTATAGAAATAGGAAAACTGAGGGATTGAACACGTGGCTGGAGAACTGGCGTAGGAAGGAGGGCATCAGGTTTCTGAGGCATTGGGACTGACTCTGGGACAGGTGTACAGGATGGTCGGGCTGCATTTTAGCAGGCCTAGGACTTATATCCTCACAAGGAGATTCACTAGTGCTGTTGGGGAGGGTTTAAACTAGATTGGCAAGAGGGTGGGAACCTGAGAGGAAGCTCAGATTTGAGAGAAGCAAAACTGGTAAAAGGAGTTAGAAAAGTAGAAAGCAAAAATAGAAGACAGACAAAGCATAGGTAAGCATCAAGTAATTTCAGAATAGAGAATAATATTAAAACAGCATTTGCAAAAGGGGTGATGATTTGAGTGTACAAATTGAGGTAAATGGAAATCATTTAATTGTCATTATGGAGATGTGGCTACAGGGTGACCAAGATTGGGAACTGAATATCCAAGGATATTCAGTATTTAGAAGGGAGAGGCAAAAACGTCAAGGGGGTGGGGTAGCACTCTTAATAAGGGACAACATCAGTAAAAGAGGATCTTATAGAGGGTCAAGATGTCGAATCAGTTTGGGTGGAGCTAAGAAACAGCAAGAGGCAGCAAACGTTGGTGAGAGTTTTTTATGGGCCACTAAGTTCTGTTGAAGGGTCACGAGGACTCAAAACGTCAACTCTTTCCTTCTCCGCCGATGCTGCCAGACCTGCTGAGTTTTTCCAGGTAATTCTGTTCTTGTTTTGGATTTCCAGCATCCGCAGTTTTTTGTTTTTATCCTGCTAATGTTGGGCATGGTATAAATCAAGAAGTTAGAGATGCATGTGACATGGGTAATACAGTAATAATGGGTGACTTCAATTTACACATAGACTGGGTTAACCAAGCCAGCACTAATACCCTGGAGGAGGAATTCCTGGAGTGTGGATGAAATGGGTTTCTGAAATAGTACATTGAGGATCCAATTAGGACTGGGCAATTTTGGATTTATTGTAATGAGAAAGGGCTAATTGATAACGTAGTTGTAAAGGAGCCTTTGGGAAACAGTGACCATAGCATGATAGAATTTACATTATGTTTGAATGTGATATAGTTCATTCTGAAACTAACATCTTAAGTCTGAATAAAGGAAATTATGATGAAATGAAAGCCAAGTTGGTTATGGTAGATTGGGAAAATACACTAAAAGGTTTGATGGTAGACAGGCAATTGCTAGTATTTAAAGAAATTCTACATGGTCTACAACAGATAGGCATTCCTCTAAACAAACCACGGTTAATAAAAAAAAGTTAAAGATCGCATTAGATCAAAGGAAGTGGCTTATAAGGATGCCAGAAAAAGTGGTAAGCCTGAGGATTGGGAACAATTTAGAACCCAGCAAAGGAAGATGAAGAAACTTAAGGAAAGGAAAAGAGAATTTGAATGCAAACTAGTCAGGTACATAAAGGTACATTGGGTACGTTAAAAGGAAAAAAATAGCCCGGACAAATGGGGGCTCACTACAGGTGGGGACAGGTGACTTTATAGTGGAGAACAGGGAACCGGGAGAGAAGCTGAATAGTTACTTGGCGTCTGTCTTCATGGAAGAAGATACAGAAAATCTCCCAGAAATGCTGGACAACCAAGAGACTTGTGAAATTGAGGAACAAAAAGAAATCAGTTTTAGTAAAAAAACAGTGCTTGAAAAGTTAACTGGATTGAAGGTTCAATTGAAATCTACTAGACCAGGTGAGCTTCATCCCAGAGTGTTGAAGGAGGTGACTAGAGAGATAGTGGGAGCATTGTTGCACCAGTCTCAATGCCATCTTTCAAAATTCTATAGATTCTGCAAAGGTTACTGCGGACTGGAAAATAGCAAATGTAACCCCGCTATTTAAAAAAAAAGGAAGAAGAGGGAGAACGGAATACTACAGACCTGTTAGTTTGATGTCATGAGTAGTGAAAATGTTAGAATCTATTATGAAGGTTGTGATAACCGGACATTTAAATAAGAATGGTAAAAATGGGCAGAGTCATGTTTGACAAGCTTGTTGGAGTTTTTAGGGGCTATTACTTGTAGCATTGATAAAGGAGAATGAGTGGATGTGGTGTATTTGGATTTACAGAAGGCTTTTCATAAGGTCCCACACAGGAGGTTAGTAAATAAAATTAGAGCGCATGGAATTAGGGGAAATATACTAGTATGGATTGACAATTGGTTAACAGATGATTTGGTAGAAAAAAACAGAAAGGCAGAATATTTCTTAAATGGTGAGAGGTTAGGAAGTGCGGGTGTCCAAAGGCATCTGGGTGCCCTTGTTCATGAATCACTACAAGTTAGCATGCAGGTGCAGCAAGCAATTAGGAAGGCAAATGGTATGTTGACTTTCATCACAAGTGGCTTTGAGCACAGGACTAAATATGTCTTGCTGCAGTTGTATAGAGCCTTGGTGAGACCACACCTTGGCGTGTTGTATGCAGTTTTGGTCCCCTTATCTAAGGAGGGATATACTTGCCATAGAGGAAGTGCAACGAATGTTCACCAGATTAATCCCTGGGATGGTGGGATTGCTTATGAGGGGAGATTGGGGAGACTGGGTCTTTAAAGCACGTGAAAGATTGTGATCACAAAAAGCACTGAGAAGCATTCCAATGTAATTCAATTATTTGAAGCAATGTCATTCTCTGAATTACATCTAATTATATCCATTATATTTTAGTACATAGGGTTTGTATGTCATTGAAAACTCATTATAAGCACTACTCATCTTGTAGGTGTTTTTTTTCTTTATTCTTTCATGGAATGTATTGCCCCATTCCTAATTACCCTTGAACTGAGTGGCTTGCTGGGCCATTTCAAAAGTCAACCACATCACTGTGGGTCTGGAGTTACATGTAGGTCAGATCAGGTAAGAACGACAGATTTCCTTCTCTAAAGGGCATTAGTGAACCAGATGGGTTTTTACAACAATTGATGATAGTTGTCACCATGACTGAGACCAGCTTTCAATTCCAGATTTTATTAATTGAATTTAAATTCCACCAGCTGCCATGGTGGGATTTGAATCCATGTCCTCAGAGCATTAAGAGAAAAGCAAAAAATCTGCGGATGCTGGAAATCCAAAGCAAAAACAAAAATACCTGGAAAAACTCAGCAGGTCTGGCAGCATCCGCGGAGAGGAACACAGTTAACGTTTCGAGTCTGAATGACCCTTCAACAGAACTAAGTAAAAATAGAGGAGAGGGGAAATATAAGCTGGCTTACGGGGTGGGGGGTGGGGTGGAACAAGTAGAGCTGGATAGAGGGCCAGTGATAGGTGGAGATAACCAAAAGATGTCACAGACAAAAGGACAAAGAGGTGTTGAAGGTGGTGATATTATCTAAGGAATGTGCTAATTAAGGGTAGGAAGCAGGACAATGGAAAAAGGCTAAAAGGTAGAGATAAAACAATGGATGGAAATACATTCAAAAATAATGGAAATAGGTGGGAAAAGAAAAAAAAAGTTGGTTTCCTCTACATTGGAAAGACTAAACGCAGACTGGGTGACCGCTTTGCAGAACATCTTCGGTCTGTCCGCAAGCATGACCCAGACCTCCCTGTCGCTTGCCATTTCAACACTCCACCCTGCTCTCATGCCCACATGTCCATCCTTGGCCTGCTGCAATGTTCCAGTGAAGCTCAACGCAGACTGGAGGAACAGCACCTCATCTTCTGACTAGGCACTTTACAGCCTTCCGGACTGAATATTGAGTTCAACAATTTTAGATCATGAACTCTGTTCTCCATCCCCACCACCTTTCCGATCCCCCCCCCTTTTTTTCCCAATAATTTATATAGATTTTTCTTTTCCCACCTAATTCCACTATTTTCAAATGTATTTCCATCCATTGTTTTATCTCTACCTTTTAGCCTTTTTTGATTCCTTCACCCCACCCCACGCCCACTAGGGCTATCTGTACCTTGCTTGTCCTGCTTTCTACCCTTAATTAGCACATTCCTTTAGGTAATATCACCACCTTCAACACCTCTTTGTCCTTTTGTCTGTGACATCTTTTGGTTATCTCCACCTATCACTGGCCCTCTATCCAGCTCTACTTGTCTCACCCCACTTAAACCAGCTTATATTTCACCTCTCTTCTATTTTTACTTAGTTCTGCTGAAGGGTCATTCGGACTCGAAACGTTAACTGTGTTCCTCTCCGCAGATGCTGCCAGACCTGCTGAGTTTTTCCAGGTGTTTTTGTTTTTGTCCTCAGAGCATTAGCCTGGGCCTCCAGATTACCAGTCTAGTGACGTTACCAGTCTAGTGACGTTACCAGTCTAGTGATGTTACCAGTCTAGTGACGTTACCAGTCTAGTGATGTTACCACTATGGCACCATCTGTGATAGCTATTGTCAATGATAACTATGGGTGGAATTGTACCAGATTTGCACTAAATGCGATAGCAGGAGGGAAAAAGAATGAAAAAGCCCACCGAGAAAATGCAACTTGCCTGTGCCCTCACCTGAGTGCACGGCGCCTCAATCTTGAGGTCCAACAGGCTACCCTCACAAGCGCTGCTCAACGTTACCCTTGAAGTACAGCACGCCTTATAAATGTTATTGTGAAACATGTCGGCATGTTTGGATGATCCAGTGTGGGGAATGATTCCGGTGAGCTGGGCTCATAATGATATGCAGATATATTACAATGAAGTTCCTGATGTACGGTGTCAGGAAATGCGGCCCACCATTGATGGGCAGTGCAGACAATTGCAAACTGGTTTCACAATGTCTTGAAACCATTTTTTGACCCTCCCGCCATATTGTCCACTCACGCCACCAAGCACGCTCGTCGCCAATGGAAGCGGACGATTCTGCTCTATGTCTATGATTAACATCCAGGGGATTACCATTGACCAGAAACCGAACTGGACTAGCCATATGAATACCATAGCTGCAAGAGCAGGTCAGAGACTGGGAGTTCTGTGGAGATTAACTCACCCACTGATTCCCCAAAGCTTGCCCACCATCTACAAGGCACATGTCAGGTTTGTGATGGAATACTCCCCACTTGCCTGGATGAGTGCAGCTCCCACAACACTCAAGAAGTTTGACACCATCCAGGACAAAACAGGCCACCTGATTGGCACCCCATCTACCACCTTGAATATCCACTCCCTCCACCACTGACGCACAGTAGTAGCAGTGTGGACTATCTACAAGATGCACTGCAGGAACTCACTGAGGCTCCTTAGGCAGCACCTTCCAAACCCTCGACTTCTACCAACTGGAAGGACAAGGGCCGCAGATGCATGGGAACACCACAGCCTCCAAGCCACACACCATCCTGACTTGGAAATATATCGCCGTTCCTTCACTGTCACTGGGTCAAAATCCTGGAACTGCCTCCTGAACTGCACTGTGGGTGTACCTACACCATATGGACTGCAGCGGTTCAAGAAGGCAGCGCAGCACTACCTAGTCAAGAGCAATTAGGGATGGGCAATAAATGCTGACATAGCCAGCGACACACACATCTCGCAAAATAATTTTTTAAAAAGCTATCCTGTCACAAACAGCTCCTATTTTATCATGCAAGTACATTTATGTTATTTGTTCATGGGATGTGGGCATCGCTGGCTGGGCCAGCATTTATTGTCCATCCCTTATTGACTTTGTTCAGAGGGCAATTTTGGAGTCACATGTAGGACAGCAGATTTCCCTCCCTAAAGGGCATTAGTGAACCAGATGGGCTTTTACGACAATGGTCACAATCAGACGTTTAATTCCAGATTTTTATTGGATTCAAATTCCACCATCTGCCTCGGTGGGATTATGAACCCAGGTTTCCAGTACATTACCCTGGGTCCCTAAATTACCAGTCCAGGGATAATACCCCTATGCCACCACCTGCCCTTGTGATTGCACAATCTGGATATTGGGCTCCCACAAATTGATGAAAATGCTTTCTGAAAACTTTGTCATCCGCCGCTCTCTCTCACCACTTGAAAACCCTAAGGTCTAAAATAAAATTTAAAAATATACACCATTCACAATAAAATTGAACCTTTTAACATCTTCATTAATGTTTGGTTTGGAAGCCTCTGCTCCTCCCTAAGGCCTGCCCTTGGATTTGATCTGTTTGCCCAAGTATGTGGCACTTTGGACTGATTTCGGATCAGACCTGAGCGTGTACATGGTGGCTAATTTCCCAAGATACACCGATACTCTTCAATCATCTGCACTGGCTGCCTATTCTAAGATTAACTGCTCAAAAGTGTTTTTTGAAGTTATTTGAAGAAAACTGAGAGGACAAATTTCAAATACCCCGTATTTTATTCAGGTAAAATTTATGAGACGCTTCTTTAAACGTGTAGGCTGTTTTATGCCAGTGTGTGCGAGGGAAAAGATCGAATACCGATGAGGTACCAATTGTAGATTCACTTCTGCTCCATAAACTCATTGAGCTCAGCAGGAGACGATGCGTTTCCTTATGAAAATTGTGTTCGTTTTTTTCCAACAGTGGTGGACTTTTAAATTAAACGCCTCACCGGATTGCCACTTATGTTGACAGTTAGAAAATATGAACATCCAAATTATTAACAGCCGTCAGACACAAGGACAACCAGAGAGCTGTACTATCATCCACCATCCCACCCTAAGTAGAAGGAGAATGCGCAATTGAGAGAATGATTTATAATTGGACAGGGAGGCCCAGGCCGAACCTTTCAGACCTCAGTTTCCCTCCCATTTCTCCCACTAGCCACGCCTTCTCTAGCCGCTGCTGTAAGTTATGGCAGGTGGAGGGAGTCGAGTAGAGCTTGGTTCCCCGGCCTATTTTTCTCCTATTTTATGCAGTTAGCACAACTTCCCATGACTGTGATGTTGAGGGTGACACTGTTTCAATAGCCATAGGTGGGAGGCTTCCCAGTCGAAGTGTCTTTTCTCTGAAAATAGGCTCTTACTGGCTTTGCTGACAATGTGCTTGATCTTTTAACCTGACCGTCCCCTTTAAGTGCCTTGTGGCTAGACACTGGCAGGCTCTCCATAAGCAGCAGGAGTATTGCCAGGAACATAGCTGTATTGATGTTGATCCTTGCTTTGCCCCTCCTTATACCGCTGACGGTGCCAGGAGTCCATCAAGGAGCCAAACCTCAAACCCAGCATCTTACCCAGCTGAACTTTTCTGGTGGTGTCAAACCACAGGTTTAGTCACCAGAGAGATGCCAGTTGTTCAAACCATCCCCGCGATGTTGCCCAAGTCTAACAGCCCCCGTGCGGAGGTGTCAAGCCCAAGTTGCATCCATCCTAATCCTGCCAAACACCAGGGCCTGAATTTCACGCTTGGCATGCGCACCAAGTCGGTGGGCCCAGAGGCAGAAGCGAAATGCCCTTCCGGCCGTGATCGGCTCCAAACCCCAGACGTAATTAGCCAGCCAGCATGAAACGCGCATTGCCAAGGGGATGGCGGGGGGGGGCGGGGGGCGGCGGCAGCTGTGTCCACATTCAGGCACCTGACAGCAGAACTCAAAAAACATCAGACCCCAGATATCATTTTTTATTGTATTTCAATCCGGACACTTCATCCCGCCCTTGGATGAGGTTTCGTTACAAATGGGCTTCTTGCCTGCTTGTTTCGCCCGTGCGACAAGCTCGAAATCGCACCGGCAATGTAAAATTGTCAACAACAGGGTCCTTAGTGCGTTTAATTGTCCACAGGCCCGGCTCCGACTCCGGCGCACGCAACCCCCCCCCCGCCACCCCCCACCACCACCACCACCACCACCACCGCCCCCACACGCCCCCCCCCCCCCCAACCCCCGACCTCAATATTGCTCGCGTGCGCGATGATGTCGGGTCACACGCTCCGTGACATCTTGCGCAATTTCATGTGGGTTCGGGTCGGGCGCGCGCCCGCCCGGTCAACGTAAGATTCTGGCCCCAGGGCTATTCCAGATTGCTCCCAAATCCCAGGATTATCCCAAAGAGCTCTCAAAGTTCAGGATCATTCCGAATGGTGACCAAAGCCCGGGGCCTGTCTCCCTTGCCACCAGAATGCAATTAAACCCCATTGCGATTTTCAATCCCTTAAGGCACCAGAAAACGATCATGCTAAACTGAATTATCCCAAAACAAAACTAAGTGCAGTGATGGGCAGTTTCGGCTGCGCCCAGCCCGTCGTCTGTAATGGCGGCAACTCGCGCCTCATTCTGCGCTTGGATCCCCATTAATTATCACCTAGCGGGTTGGGAGCTGAAGCGTCTGCCCGCCGGGCGACATATTGAAACGCCGGCCCAACACACAACCTCAGTCTCTCCAGCCCACCGGAGGTGTCTTCAACCCATAAGAGAAAGGCCGAGAGCCTCAGGACGAAGTCTGCACCCGGCTCCACCCACCAGGCCCTCCAGGCCTTGGTCAGAGGGGTTGCTCTACCCCACGGACTGCTGCAGGAAGCGCAGCAGCCTCACCTCTCGGGCTTGGGACACCGTGACGGAGCAGGTCAGCGTGGCTGTCCACTTCTCACTGCCATTCCACGGCCTCCCCTCGTGTTTGTCAGTCTGACCCCTCGCCTCACACAGTCCACCCCCGGCTGAGGTGCTGGTCTCTGAAAGTGGAGGCTTGCGTGAGCACCACAGCACAGTGATGTTCCTCAGGGCAATGAAAGCAAAGAGAAGGAGCAGTCCAACCCTCCAGCTCCAGCAGAGTGGTGTTCATTGCAGTGCCTCCTCTCAGCGCTATGGCAGGTATGTTGCACTTATCTTGAAGTTACCAGTGAACTGAGATCCGACTGTTTAAAATTCATTCACAGGATGTGGGCTTTGCTGGCTGGGCCAGCATTTATTGCCCATCCCTAGTTGCCCTTGAGAAGATGGTGGTGAGCTGCCTTCTTGAACCGCTGCTGTCCATGCGGTGTAGGTACACCCACAGTGCTGTTAGGGAGGGAGTTCCAGGATTTTGACCCAGCGACAGTGAAGGAACAGTGATATATTTCCAAGTCAGGATGGTGAGTGACTTGGAGGGGGAACTTCCAGGTGGTGATATTTCCATCTATCTGCTGCCCTTCTCCTACTAGATGGTAGTGGTTGGAAGGTGCTGTCTAATGAGCCTTGGTGAATTCCTGCAGTGCATCTAGTAGATTGTACACACTGCTGCCACTGTGTGTCGGTGGTGGAGGGGGTGAATGTTTGTGGATGTGGTGCCAATCAACCAGGCCTAAACGGTGTCAAGTTTCTTGAATGTTGTAGGAGCTGCACACATCCAGGCAAGTGGGGAGTATTGCATTACACTCCTGATTTGTGCCTTGTAGGTGGTGGACAGGCTTTGGGGAGTCAGGAGATGAGTTACTCATCACAGGATTCCTAGCCTCTGACCTGCTCTCGTAGCCATAGTATTTATATGGTTAGCCCATTTCAGTTTCTGGTCAATGGTAACCCCCAGGATGTTGATAATGGGGGATTCAGCAATGGTAATGTCATTGAATGTCAAGGGGCAATGGTTAGATTCTCTCTTGTTGGAGATGGTCATTGCCTGTCACTTGTGTAGCGAGAATGTTACTTGCCACTTGTGAGCCCAAGCCTGGATATTGTCCATTTGGACATGGACTGCTTCAGTATCTGAGGAGTCGCGAATGCTGTTGAACATTGTGCAATCATCAGTGAACATCCCCATTATGACCTTACGTTGGAAAGAAGGTCATTGATGAAGCACATCTTCCCTGTGCTTGGTATGACTCCAACCAGTGAAGAGTTTTCCCCCTGATTCCCATTGACTCCAGTTTTGTTAAGGCTCCTTGATGCCTTGTTTGGTCAAATGGCGGCTTTGATGTCAAGAGCAGTCACTCTCACCTCAGCACTGCTTTCCAAACGGGTTTGATGCCAACGTTACTTCCCACTGGAAGATTGGAAGGTGTGGCGAGCTTCTGGTGAGCAGTGTTTTAATAAGCATTCGTGACATGCTAATGAATGCAAAAGGCCTTCACGCCACTCGTCGGCGGGATAAATGACCCACCATGGAAACACCATCGTGAGAATTGCGGCCTGTTTTTACAGCAGTGGGTTTCCGATTTTTTTTTGCCTCCCGCCGGATTCTCTGCTCCCGCCCGCCACAAAACCCGCCCAGGGTGGGATGGGAGAATTCTGCGCGTTGAACTTGACTTAATTGCTGTAAATCAGTGGCCCTGAGGTTCATTCTTGCAGGGACATGCCTTCTGTCTTAAATCAGCGAATCCTCCAACTCACCATAGCCAAGGTCACAGGAGATGTTCGAGAATGTTATTAATAAAAAAAAACGCTTGTATGGGACATCCTTCTCATTGGTAAATTTTAATTACTTTTGACATGCTTCTTGAGCATGCTTTTCTATCAACATTCACCATTGTAAATTCCAGTGTGGGCTTCTGACATTTCATTTTGCAGTCAATGGCTGCAATGGCCCTGGTAGAAAGGTGACCCTGGCCAGCCTTGGTTTATTTCCCTCATGCTCCATTCCCAAGGCTCCTATTCTTCTCCTTGACACTGTGTTAACTCTGTGCCTCTCTATGTTGTATTTAAGATTTCCTATTGGATTTTGTTTTCCTGTAAACTCCCTGCCTTTCGGGCGGCTTTTCCCACGTGACATTTGACCTTCCTGTTCAAGCTGCCCACCTGAACGGTATCCCACTGTCTCCACTCCCTACACGTAACACCACAGGAGATCTGCTACTACAAAGAAAAGAAACTTAAGCCACAAAACGTAATGATCCCCAAGACTCTGATTAACATACTCTATCACAAAGTTGCTATTTTTAACAGCCCCTTTAGGCTAAGAGAGCATTAGACAAGCGAGAGATGGGATTCTTTGCTGGTACATTGTTCATTTATCTTTAGCTGTTTTTAACCTTGGTTTGACCTTAAATATTGTGTTCAGCTGATAGCTCGATATGGTGATGAAGCTAGTTTAATAAAGCGTTCACTGAACTTTAGCATTTTATTAAACTAATAGGGTAACAAGAAAGGAAATTGTAATTTTGCGTCAACAAAGCAATTTACAGAAGACACAAAATTCTGTCTGTGACCTATTTGCTGGTTCTCTCGTATTGCTATTTTGTCCCTTTCCTCTATTGAGGATCAGAGGAAGACACAGCGCAGAAGTAGGCCACTCGGTCCATCGTAGCTGTGCTGGCTTTTTGAAAGAGCTATCCACTTAATCGCCACTCCACCTACATTCCCCACAGCCATGCAAATACCCTTCAAATACATATCCAATTCGCTTTGGAAAGACCATCTTGAGTGTGGCTGTGCCACTCTTTTAGGCAGAGAGGAGAGAGTGTGAGAGGGAGTGTGCGAGGGATAGGGGAGTGTGGGAAGGGGAGAATGAGGGGGGAGGGAGAGAATGTAAGAGAGAGATTGGGAAGGGGAGAGTGAGAGAGGAGGGAGAATATTAGAGGGATAAGGGGAGAGTGAGAGAGAGGGGGCATGTAAGAAGGTGAGTGAGAGAGAGGGAGAGTGGGAGGAGGAGCGTGAGAGAGGGGAGAGTATGAGGGAGGAAGTGAGAGAGAGGGGAGAGTGTGACGGCAAGAGAAAGAGAGGGGAGTGTGTAAGGGGGGAGAGGCGCAGAGACAGAGAGAGAGATGGGGGGTAGTGTGTGATGGGGAGAGTGAGAGAGAGGGGAGAGAGTGATGGGCAGAGAGGGAGACTGTGAGGCGGAGAGTGAGAAAGAGGGGAAAGTGTGAATGGGAGAGTGGTGTAGGGGATGGGAGAGAGTGAGGGGGAAAGTGAGAGTAAGAAGAAGAGGGAGGGGGAGAGTGAGAGAGGGAAAGTGTGAGGCAGAGACGGAGGAGATTCAGGGGGAAAGTGATAGAGAGGGAATATTAGGGGGAGAGTGAGGTAGTGGGGAGAATGTGAGGGGGAGAGAGAGACTTTGAGGGGAAGCCTGAAAGAGAGAGAGAGTGTGAGGGGGAGAGTGTGAGAATGGGATGAGTGAGAGGGGAGAGTAAGAGAGAAGGGGAGAGGAGAATGAGAGAAAGGAGAGAGAGTGAGGGGGAGAGAGAGAGGGGAGCGTGTAAAGGGGAGATTGAGAGACAGAGGTAAGTGTGAGGGGAAGAGTGAGATAGAGGGTAAAGTGGGAGAAGAGAGTAAGAGAAACAAAGAGGGGAGTGAGAGAGAGAGGGAGAGAGTGAGGGGGACACAGAGAGAGGAAAGTGTGTGCTGGGGAGAGTGAGAGAGAGGGGAGTGTGTGAGGGGGAAAGGGAGAGGGGAGAGTGTGAGGGAGACAGAGAGAGAGAGAGAAAGAGAGGCTGTGTGTGGGGAAAAGCGAGAGGGAGTGGTGAGTGTCGGGGGAGAGAGGGAGAGTGTGAGGAGTAGACTGAGAAGGAGGGAAGAGGGGGAAGAGTGAGAAAGAGGGGACAGTGAGAGGGGAGAGTAAGAGAAAGAAGGTGGAGGGGAGAGTGAGAGAGAGAGAGAATGTGAGGCAGAGAAAGAGAGGGGAGTGTGTGATGGGGAGAATGAGAGAGGGAGTTTGTGAGGGGGAGATTGAAACAGAGGGGAGAGTGTGAGGGGGAGAGAGTGAGAGGGGTGTGTGTGTGGGCAAAAGTGAGAGGGGTGTAGAGTGTGAGGGGAGACAGACAGAGGCTGTGTGTGGGGGAGAATGAGAGTGGAGAGTGTCTGTGGAGAGTGAGGGAGAGGGGAGAGTGTGAGGAGGAGAGTGAGATAGAGGGAAGAGTGAGGGTGAAAGAGTGGGTGTGAGCGGGGAGTGTGAGGGAGAGAATGAGAGGGGAAAGTGTGAGGGGGAGAGTGAGATAGAGGGAAGAATGAGGGTGAAAGAGTGGGTGTGAGGGGGGAGTGTGAGGGAGAGAATGAGAGGGGAGAGTGTTGGGGGGTAGAGTGAGAAGGAAGGAAGTGTGAGAGAGAGGGGAGAGTGGGAGGCAGAGTAAGACAAAGAGCATGGAGGAGAGAGTGAGAGAGAGTAAGAATGCGAGGCAGAGAGAGAGAGGGGAGTGTGTGAAGGGGAGAGTAAGAGAGAGGGTAGAGTGAGAGGGGAGTTTAAGAGAGACAGAGGAGGCAGTGAAAGAGAGAGGGGTGTGTGTGATGTAAAGAATGAAAGAGAGGGGAGTGTGTGAGGGGGAGAGTGAGGGAAAGGGATAAGTGTGAGGAGAGAGAGGGGAGAGTTTGAGGGGGACAGTGAAAGAGAGGGGACTGTATATGGGAGAGAGTGAGAGATAGAGAGCAGAGTGTAAGGGGGAGAGTGAGAGAGAGGGATGAGTATTAGGGTGAGAGAGAGAGAGGAGACTGTGGGGAGAGCGAGAGAGATTGGAGAATGTCAGGGGAGAGTAAGAGGGAGGGTGAGAGAGAGGGGAGAGTGTGAGGGGGAGATGGAGCAGGTGGGAGTGGGGGTGGGAGAGGGCAGATAGGAGGGGCTGACTGCTTCATTGTGAGATTTAAAGCAACATATTTTGACTTCCACCAAAACTTTAAGAATCTGCTTCAGTTGCGTCGATATCACAAACAAACATCCATGTGCCACTTTTAGTGTTTCGTTATTATGAATGTGGTTAACAATGTAATAATAACCAGATAATCAGTTTTTGTGATGTTGATTGAGGGATGGATATTGGCCAGGTCGTTGGGAACAACTCTCCTGCTCTTCTCCAAAATAGTGCCAAGGAATCTATCACATCCCCCTGAACAGGAAGACGGGCCATTGATTTTACATCTCACGCTCCCTCAGTACTGCACTGGGGTGTCAACCTTGGTTTTTATGCACTCAAGGTCTGCAGTTGGACTTGAACTCAGGACCTTGGGTTCAAAGACAAGAGTGCTACCAAATGAGCCATGGCTGACATATCCCCATAATAAGTAAGAGCAAAGCCCTATAACTACAGCCACGGAAAGTGGATTTGGATTTAAGGGGAGGTCGTGGCAGAGTGGTATTGTCACTAGATTGGTAATCCAGAGACCCAGGTCAATGCTCTGGGTTTGAATCCTGCCATGACAGATGGTGGAATTTGAATTCAATAAAGATGCAAAGGCTAATGATGACCATGAAACCATTGTTGATTGTTGTAAAAACCATCTGATTCACTAATGTCCTTGAGAGAAGAAAATCTGCTATCCTCACCTGGTCTGGCCTACATGTGACTCCAGACCCACACCAATGTGGTTGACTCTTAAATGCACTCAAGGGTAATGGGATGGGCAATAAATGCTGGCTCAGCCAGGGACACCCACATCCTTAGAACAAATAAATAATTTTTTAAAAATGCATATGGTATTCCTCTCCAAATATCTTCAAAACAAATCATTCCTGAAATACTCTGTTTCATTTAATTGAAAGCTTGGGGCCATTCATCTTTGTGTTGTCTCAGATCTGAAAGCATTGAGACTAGTTCAGCTACCTCTGCACAATAAATTCCAACATGGTTCATGTATGAGCCCAGATTAGTTCAAGATTTGAAGCAATATCCTAACAAGGTCAAAGGAATTCAATGATTCTAAGCCACTATCTGGATATTTGAAGTTTAAGACAAGTTTATAATCTGACAGGTCCTTCATGCCCATAAAAAATCCAGAACTAGCTCGTGAATCTACTGAAACCATCTGGACAGGCTCTCACCCAAAATATCATGAAAGCTTGTGTCTCTTTGTACATGCCAGCCAATACAACGTTATGCCACTTCCTGGCAACTGATTTAGCTGCATCTTAGTGAAGACAGCACAGAGTGAAATGCAATGACTCTGGTGTCTATAATTCACACTGCATGTAATCCAGTCTAAGTGCAAGTTTAGCATGAAAAACTGCTGTTAAAAGGGCATTGACTGGTGATGTTTATACTGATACTCATAGCGGTCTCTTACAGAGTCACCCACCCACGATGTGGAGCTTCAGTTATGCAGAGAGGCCAGAGAAACTGGGGTTGTTTTCTTTAGAGTAGAGAAGGTAAAGGGGAGATTTACGAGGGGTGTTCAAAATCATGAAGGGTTTTGACAGAGGAAATAAGGGGGAATTGTTTCCAGTAGTAAAGAGAGGACACAGATTTATGCCAATTGGCAAAAGGACCAGTGACGTGATGAGAAATAATCTTTTATGCAGCGAGTTGCATTATCTGGAATGCACTTCCTCAACTGACAGCTAGCATTGCCAACTCTGACTGATTTATTCCTGGAGGAGTTCCTCCCTCACCTGCCCACCACCCCATGCAGCTGCCATTGGTTGCCCAAAAAGCCCATCCTCACAATGGCAATTGCAAAGCAAATGGACTCCTTGTTAAGCGATTGGATTATTCATGACTCATAGCCAAACAACCTTTCCCATCACTAATATTTTTCTAACTAATAGGCAAAAGTCTGCAAAGAAAATGTTTCTTTATTGCCCTGATGATCTTTCTACCTACTTGCTCGCAACTGCGGCCTGCAGAATAACTTTTAATTCCTGGAGGCTCCTGGTCCATCCTGGAGGGTTGGCAACCTTACCCACAGCAATAAAAAGGGTGGCCATTCATTGATTTGTTGGCCATTTCATTCCATATTTGCTGACATAACAACAGTGTCTGCACTGTATTGCAAAGTATCGTATAAACATTCCCTGGATGAATTAAGCATCTTTGGGAGTTTGCGCTAATTTTGTTAATTTGTGAGCCTTCAAGAAGGCTCTAAGCATTAAGATTTTTTTTTGAGGTAAGGGCACTAGATGCACATTTTAAAACCTTTGAATGTTCTTATTTAAATTAATTAAGAAACTATCTACTGTACCCTGTTATAATTAGCCTCTGGTCGTCAATTGTTTTTAAAGGTCATTTTCACTATTTAAAATTGGCTTACTCACAGGTGGAAGGTGGGCATGTTAATTATATTGTTAAGATACAGTGGTGAAGGGCTTGCTTAATTAACTAAGAGATAAAAACAAAAAAACTGCGGATGCTGGAAATCCAAAATAAAAAAATAAAAAATACCTGGAAAAACTCAGCAGGTCTGGCAGCATCGGCAGAGAAGAGCACAGTTGACGTTTCGAGTCCTCATAACCCTTCAACAGAACTAAGTAAAAATAGGAGAGGGGTGAAATATATTTCATTATGACTCTTCTCCGCCGATGCTGCCAGTCCTGCTGAGTTTTTCCAGGTATTTTTTTATTTTTTGTTTAATTAACTACTTTGAGTACATATAAAAACAGACTGCCACAGGGCTAGAGTGCATTATAAGCCCCCAAAATGACACTTTTTTTGATTGTTGAGTTTGCTTTAAATTCATATCTTTTGTTACAGTGCCCCTTTATGGGGTTGTCAATTTAGTTAATTTAATTAATTTGATTAATTGTTCTTCGCTTATAAGTACTCAAAATAATAAAGAGAGACCGTTTGGGCACTGTGTTGGTGGGGTAGGAAGCAGACATATGTAATGCTGCATTCTGTGAACAATTAATGATTATTAAGAAAAGCATTTGTTTCTAGTTTCATTCTAGAACTGCCTTGGGATCAGATTAAAGTGACACTGATTAGAAATGCTATTTTTTTGTGAAAAACCCATTTTCAGCTGTATTAGCCAAACTGTATCAAGTTACCAGTCTTAAGTATATAAAGAAACATGTTTAAAATCAAAACTTATTTCAAATAATTGTTTTGATTTGGTACCCGATTGTGTTGGTT
Source organism: Carcharodon carcharias (assembly GCF_017639515.1). Lineage (NCBI taxonomy): Eukaryota > Metazoa > Chordata > Chondrichthyes > Lamniformes > Lamnidae > Carcharodon > Carcharodon carcharias. The sequence goes on along the minus strand of NC_054478.1, from coordinate 25,222,499 downwards.
CATGGCAGTTTTTCAACCAGCGATTTGAAAATGACTTTGAGGAAACTTGAGACAAAAATTCTCAAACTAGTGAGGCAATGTGGGTACAATTTGACCAGATCACTGACTGTGCCCAAAATTGAACTCTAAGGCCGTAAACAAAAAATAACTCAACAAACCAGGGATCAGTGCCAAAGAAAAGTAATTTTTAAAAATTAATTCACGGGATGTGGGCTTCACTGGCTGGGTTAGCATTTACTGCCCATCCCCAGTTGCCCTTGAGAAGGTGGTGGTGAGCTGCCTTCTTGAACCGCTGCAGTCCACATGGTGTAGGTACACCCACAGTGCTGTTAGGAAGGGAGTTCCAGGATTTTGGCCCAGCGACAGTGATATATTTCCAAATCAGGATGGTGAGTGACTTGGAGGGAACTTCCAGGTGCTGGCGTTCCCATCTTGTCCTTCTAGGTGGTAGTGGTCATGCATTTGGAAGGTGCTGTCTAAGGAGCCTTGGTGAATTCCTGCAGTGCATCTTGTAGATGGTACACGCTGCTGCTACTGTGCATCGGTGGTGGAGGAAGTGAATGTTTGCGGATGTGTTGCCAATTAAGCGGACTGCTTTGTCCTGGATGTCTTCCAGCTTCTTCAGCATTGTGGGAGCTGCACTCATCCAGGCAAGTAGGAGTATTCCATCACATTCCTGCTTGTGCCTTGTAGATGGTGGACAAGCTTTGGAGTGAGGAGGTGAGTTACTCATCACACGATTCCTAGTCTCTGACCTGCTCTGGTAGCCACAGTATTTATATGGCTAGTCCAGTTCAGTTTCTGGTCAATGGTAACCCCCAGGATTGTTGATAGTGGGGGATTCGGTGATGGTGATGCCATTGAACATCAAGGGGCAATGGTTGGATTCTCTCTTGTTGGAGATGGTCATTGCTTGACACTTGTGTGGTGTGAATGTTACTTGCCACTTGTCAGCCCAAGCCTGGATATTGTCCAGGTCTTGCTGCATTTGGACACGGACTGCTTCAATATCAGAGGAGTTGCGAATGTCACTGAACATTGTGCAATCATCAGCGAATGTCCCCACTTCTGACCTTATGATGGAAGGAAGGTCATTGATGAAGTAGCTGAGATGTTTGGGCTGAGGACACTACCCTGAGGAACTCCTGCAGTGATGCTCTCCAGCTGAGATTACTGACTTCCAACAACCACAACCATCTTCCTTTGTGCTAGGTATGACTCCAACCAGCAGAGAGTTTCCCCCTGATTTTTGCTTGTTTTGCTTGGGCTCCTTGATGCCACACTCGGTCAAATACTGCCTTGATATCAAGGGCAGTCACTCTCACCTCACCACGGGAGTTCAGCTCTTTTGTCCATGTTTGAACCAAGGCTGTAATGAAGTCAGAAGCTGAGTGGCGCTGGCGGAACCCAAACTGGTCATTAGTCAGCAGGTTATTGCTAAGCAAGTGCCGCTTGATAGCACTGTTGATGACTCCTTCCATTACTTTACTGATAATTGAGAGTAGACTGATAGGGCAGTAAATGGCCGGGTTGGATTTGTCCTGCTTTTGGTGTACAGGACATACCTGGGCAATTTTCCACTTAGCCAGATAGATGCCAGTGTTGTACCTGTCCTGGAACAGCTTGGCTAGGGGCACAGCAAGTTCTGGAGCACAAGAAAATTGAATATTGGATTTACACAGTCTGGGATTCCCTTCATAAACCTATTCGCCGGTCCATCTCCTTCTTCCTTTAAGATGCTCCTTAAAACCTCTTTGGCCAAGCTTTTGGACATCTGCCCCAATATCACCTTATATCGCTTTATATCTAATTTGCTGTGTTATATTCCTGTGAAGCACCGTGGGATGTTAAATTACACTAAAAGCACTATGTAAACTAATCTATTGTTGTCGTTGAATCATTTTAATTAATCAATTAACAAAACATGGAATGGGCATTTGGAACTTTGCTTGCACCATTCAGAAATTATGAACAGTTTTCAGACAGTTATCTGTCTTGAACACTCTCCCTTCTATTGACTGTTTGAATCCCACTCTGATTTTCCAAAGAAAGACTGAGCTGGCACCTCTGCAATCTCACTTGTATGCACTATAAATCAGATTTGGTTTTGATAAGGAGCCCCCAGCAGGAACTCTGCTTCATGTATACACCCAACAGTCATTGAATGGCAAGGCTGTCCGCCAGGAGCCATTGAAATCATTATCCTCGTTGAAGACAGCATTTCAGCGACACTTCCTTTAAAAGACCTACATACACAGGGTAAGTCAATCATCCTGATGAGTACATCATGGGTATGTTGAATGTTCCACTGCAGCAATGCTGGTAATGAGGTAATACATTCAAAATATGCATGCATTATTTTCTCTTTTATGCAATCGAATTTCAAAGATACAAATGGAGCTAAAACAAGTTAACTTGGGGTAAATTCACTGATCCTACGTGCTCAGTGAGAAGCTGCACTCGATGGAACTTGGGTTGGAGATTTAGCATTAAACTGTTGCATCCCTAATTCTGCCCTTCAAGAAACATTAACGCAAATTTATCTTTAAATGTAAGATCTTTAATACCAGATTGGTGCTTCAAAGGCAGTTTTTATGTTTTAATTGATCTTTTTAATTAATCTTGGATCAGGGGAGTCCTACCCTCACCAGTACAGTTCCTTCGACAGGCACCAAGTCATTTAGTGATTGAAGGTTTTCATTTTCGATTAACTTTCATATTTAAGCTGCTTTTAGGGGTCATGGGGTCCTAATGCCACCCTGTCTGGATGCGCACCTCTCACATGGTTGACAGTACACAGGAACAACACCCAAAAAAACTGTGATCTGGTCATTATCACATTACTGCTTATGGGACATATGAACATACATACACACATACACTTATTAGCTGCAGCAGTAGGCCACTCGGTCCCGCAAGCCTGCTCCGCCATTCAATAAGACCATGGCTGATCTGATTGTAACCCCAACTCCACATTCATGCTAACCCTCGATAACCTTTCACCCCCTTGCTTATTAGTCTATCTAGCTCTGCCTTGAAAATATTCAAAGACTCTGTTTCCACTGCCTTTTGTGAAAGAGAGTTCCAAAGATTCACGACCCTCTGACAGTAAAATATTCTCCTCATCTCTGTTCTAAATGGGTGACCCATTAGTTTTAAACAGTGGCCCTTAGTTCTAGATTCTCCCACAAGGGGAAACATTCTTTCCATATCCACCCTGTCAAGACCCCTCAGGATCTTATATGTTTCAATCAAATCACCTCTTACTCTTCCAAACACCAGCAGATACAAGCCTAGCCTGTCCAACCTTTCCTCATAAGGCAACCCTCCTACTCCAGCTATTAATCTAGTAAACCTTCTCTGAACGTCTTCCAATGCATTTACATCCTTCCTTTAGTAAGGAGACAAATACTCCAGATGTGGTCTCAATCTTTGCCCTATATAACTGAAGCATAACCTCTCTACTTTTTGTGTTCAATTCCCCTCGCAATGAACAATAACATTCTATTAGCTTTCTTAGTTACTTGCTGTACCTTTTGCGATTCATGCATTAGGACACCCAGATCCCTCTGCATTTCAGAGCTCTCATCATTTTGATAATATGCTTCTTTTTTATTCTGAATGCCAAAATGCATTTGCTGTGTGTAAATTGGCCACCATGTTTGCTACATTACAACAATCATCATGCTACAAAAAGTAGTTAATTGGCTGTAAAGTGCTTTGGGGCATTCTGAGGTCATGAAGAGTGCTATATAAATGCAAGTCTGTCTTTTTTCTGACAGATTCCCCAATCCGTGGTTATTAATCTGCAATCGGGAGCTAAGTGGCATAGGAGAAATCAGGAGTAAATGCCTTCAGCCCACTCTTTAAGCTAACGGCTCAAATTTAAGCAGTGGTGAGGTTCCGCAAGTTCAAAAAACATGGCTAGCTCAGACCAAAGGTAGCTAGCACCCATTAGCCAGCTGTGTCATGCATTGGAAACACTGTGCAGGTGATTCAAATTGGCACTCGGGAATTGTTTAACATGTATGTGTGTTGCGCACATTGGGCCAGAAAGCATCTTGGATGGTAACACAATTGAAGCTCTATCACTTTGGTTACTTGTTACATCTTGATGAAAGGGGGTGGCAGGTGGGGGTGAGGTGCAGTTGATTTGATATTGCCCATTTTCCACTCACTCCCAAATTTCTACTTCACTCTTTTTTTAAAAATCTGCACCAGGTTCCATGACTGAGGTTTATAAAGGAATTTGTTATTGGGAGCTGCCACCATTCTGGCCAGAATGAACCCCAGTTAAGCACCCGGCTTTCACTTGCCCGTAAGCTGCATACAATGGTTCAAGTGAAATTGAGGGCTCACCGTCCAGGAAATCACACGGAGACATGCCTGGCTTCACTCTGTGCCACAACATTTGGGCGCTCCCTTGACTGTTGGCGCTTCAACAAGACACAGTTTGGGTTTGTGGCCTTTCACAAGAAAACGCTGGTGACTCATACTGCACTCCTGCCCTCAGCGAAACCAGGGCAATTTGTGTTGTGAAGCTGAAGGCTGCACTTGTACCACTGCATCACACTAAAAGTGGTGGTCTATGCCTGCACAAAACACCTTCTCCTTCTGTGCTGTAAGATTCTATGATTCTATCCAAAAAAAATTCAGAAGCATGCCCATTCTTGGGGTGCCTAATCCAATTTTCAGTTGAATTGTTTGAGTAAACACTAGGCTTGAATTAATATTGTAATTTGTTGCATGAAAATTATATTTTAGTTAACATCTGCTCTGCATTTAGTAAATTCCCATTTCTGCTTTCAGTTCTGTAATTATAAGACGCAAAGGTGGATTGAAAAGCTCCTGACAGCAGTACATAAGAAATATTAAAGCAAATCTCTAGCCTATCTGTAAATTCTGATTGAAATGCAGAAAGAAATTCTATTACATTTTTATTATGAGAGAGCTGTACTTGCATTATCGCACAAATAATTTTTTTGGCTGTGCAATAAATGTTGGTGCTTATGCAACAGCCAATCCATAATACTGACAGACAGTCTACAGCTCACATTGCTCTGAACAGATGAGCCCAATACCTAAATGCGTAGCAGCATCTAACATGGATGCATAGCACTGCTCAATTCTGGCACTTGTGGGAGCTTAGGGAAACCTCCAGAAAAGGCCTATATGTCACTGGTTTTATGGGAGCAGAGGAACATTGGAAACTGGAGTGGGCCATCCAGCTCTCTGACATTCAATTATATCATGGCTGAGCTTCAGAGGGCAACCAACTCTTCTGAAATGAAATAAAGGTCACTTCAACCGTGGGACCAGAAGTAACCAATTGAGAATGGGGGGGGGAGGGGCGGGTGGCGGTGTGGGTGCACTTGTGACCATAAGAGTCGGGGTGAGGGTGGGGGCTGGATGGCCGGGGGGTTGCTAGTGACCACAAGAGCAGGAGGTGTACTGGTGAATGTGACAGTGCTGGGGGAATAGTGGGTGGGTTTTTCTGGCGACCATAAAAGTGCATGTTGGTAGGGGGTGAGGAGGGGTGGGGGTACAGGGTTGGGGGGGAGCAGACAGGTGATGTTAAGCTAACCAAAACATACAACTTACAACTAACTTTGTGAGTCGCAGCGCTATCATCTCTCTGCTAGACAACTCGCTGCCTTACAGTGCCACTCAAATCACTGAACTGAGACCCCCAGGCTCAGTCTCCCACAGTTGCTCCTAGACATGTGGGACAAAAGGCTTCCCTTAAGGGGTGTGGGACAAACAGTCAAAATAAGGGACCATCCCTTAAAATACAGGACAGATGGTCACCCTGGATCTGCACCACAACCACAACTCCATTTACCTGCCTTCCCTTGATACCCAAGTCTAACAAAAATCATCCCGGTCTTGAAAGCTCCAATTGTTCCAGCATCTGCAACCTTGTGACGGAGAGTAGACTACCCTTTGGATGAAAAAGTGTTTCCTGATTTCTCCACAAACGACCTCGCTGTATTTTTAAGATTATGTCCCCTTGTTCTTGATAGGATTCCTCTACGGCTACTGAGACTGGGACTTCGGTGATCTCATTGATGCCATGTGGTGTAAGAAAATAAGCAAGCACAGGGTTAAAAAGTTTCAGGTGATATAACATTAAGCTAGAATAAGTTTTGGGTGATACTGATACTAGATAGAGTTTCAGGTGGTGCAACAGTAAACCTGTTTGATCATAGTGGGTGAGATACTGATAAGAGGATCATTTGATCACAGCGTGACAGTTATTGATCAAGGGTATTAAAGGCCGATGCTTCAGATTATGGGATTTCTAGAACCAAAGGTTTGAATATTAAGTGAGTTGCATGCAATGTAACAACATACAAGAAAGACGTGTGAGATGAGCCACAGAAACTGAAGCAAAGGATGATCAAGGAACATGGGAGGCAGGATATGGACTAGGTAAAAGATAGAAATCATTGTAAAGGGGAAAAAAGACTATATAGTGTTTTTCACAACCACACAATGTGCCAGAGTACTTGACAGCCCATGAAGTACTTTTAAAATGTAACCACTCTTGTAATGTAGGGAATACAACAGCCAGTTTGTGCACAGCAAGCTCCCACAAACAGCAATTTGATAGTGAGCAGATAATTTGTTTTGTGCTGTTGATTGAGGGATAAATATGACCAGAACACTTGGGATAACTCCCCTACTCTTCTTCAAAATAGTGCCATGTGATCTTTTATGCCTTGCTGAGAGAGATGAGGTTTAAATTTTCATTCAAAAGACAGCTAGCACCTCCAACAATACAGTTCGCCCTCTAGACTACCAGTCTCGGTTTTTGCGTTGAAGTCTCTGGAATTGGACTTGGACCCACAACGTTCTGATTCAGAGATAAGAGTGCTACCCACTCAACCACAGGTCGGCTGAAAACTGATGCTGATCAATGGAGAAATACCAGTGTGAGGACTAAGACCTAACACTGTACATTTTATATACCTAATGCTATTTTTAAATTTAAAAACTGGATCTTGGCTGAACAAGATTCCTAGAAATGGCTGAACCTATGTATGTCTGTGACCCCAGAACAAAAGAAGCTACTTCGTAGTTTCAGGAAAACACCTTGTTATCTCTGAGGAGGCACTACACAGTCTAATTTCAAAGAGAGCTATACAAACCCCATTTGCAGTTGATAATCCAGGCTTGTCAATAGCAGTCTGCTGGGGTAAAAGGCCCTTCAAGCATTCCTTTCAACTCATAAAGACTGGAATATTGAGCACTCTTTGAGAGCCAGCCGAATTCCAGACAATGGATACACATCCTTTGTTAAAGGCCTGGCGGAGGGATGAGGATTATGTGACATAGGCCTCTGGCTTGTTGAACAAGCCTTATTGCCTTGCTGAGCTGAATAGCTGAGTCTGCTCTTTAACACCTGGCCAGCAGCCACACAGTAAAGAGCTCTGCCCAGGTTGGATAGGTAGCCCCATCTACACGGCTTCTGTTGGAAGTTCTGTCCCATTGCCTACAAGACTCTGTGTGTCTATCTAATCTCATGAAGTCAACACCACCAGAAAAATGAAATTATACAGCATCAGATTTCAATCTGCCCACCTCCTTGAAGGAATACCTCATTGGATTTTGATTCAGGACTCTGGAACCCACGTGAAACCAATATTTATTTTCTCTCTGGTCTCCGTGCTGTAAAACCTTCTTTTCTCTAGTCCTCTCTTTACTGTCTGAGTGTGGAGGTGACGCTCCGAACCCTCCTTTTGCATTTTGAATGTGTGCGACAAACCAACGCTTTTGAGTTCATCCTATCTCGAGTTTGCTGTAGGGCTATTAGTCAAAGATTAGATTACACAAAAACCGAAGGGGTTGGGAAATGTGCCGCCTCTTATAAAAAGGGAAATAAATCAAGAACACCTTTCTGCTCACGCATGGGTGATGAGTGGAGAAATTAGTGCTGTTAAATCAAGCCCCATCAATACCCCCCCCACCCCTCCTGTCCATAACACCAGGAAGAAGGCAGGTTACATCTCCACCCAGCTGAGCTGGTAATACTGCTTTGCTTAGCCCGTCGTATTTTCATTACAGCATTTCTATTTGCTTCACTCATTCCCTATCAATAAAGTCATCAAACAACCAGTAATTTTTCTCCTTCGAATGTTTACAGTGGAGACAGTGCCACAGCCAGTGGCATGACAGGAATGAGACACACTGCTGCCTCTCTGGATTGTAGCATGTGAACATCCTCTTGCCATTCTCAACCGATGCTCGCACTTGGTACCATCCAGGTGTATATTCAGCTTGTTCATGCTGCACAGGAAGTGCAGCGGGTTCACCTCAGAACTTAGACGCCACAAAGTCAAGACCAGCTCAGTCTCCAAATGCACCCACCAGAAAGTGAGAGGCAGCCTTTACACTGTATTACATAGAATTAACTACACAGATACAGGCCTCATCAACATATCCTTCTATTTGTTTCTCCCACATGTAATTATCTCGCTGAGCCTTAAATGCATCTATGTTATAGACTTCAGCAATTCCTTTGCACTAACAAGTTCCACATTCTCTGCGTAAAGAAGTTCCTCTTGAATTCCTCAGGTTTTTTAGCAACTATCTTATATTCATAGTTTTTGGCTCCACACAAATAGAAACATTTCCTCTACATCTACTCCTTCATAATTTTAAAGACCTCCATTAGGTCACTGCTCAGTCTTCTCTACTGGAGATGAATGAGCTCCAGCCTGTTCAGTCTTTCCTGATCGTTAAAACCTCTCAGTTCTGGTGCTATTCTTGGAAATCATATTTACTCCATCTCTCGTGCCTCTGTACCCTTTTTTTTAATATGGAGATCTGAACTGTGCACAGTACTCCAAGCTTGATCCAAACAAGGATCTATACCAGTTTAATATAACCTCCATGCTTCCGAATTGTCTCCCTTCAGAAATGAGCTCCAGTGATTTGTTTGCATTTTTTATGAATTTATTAACCTGGGTTGTTACTCTTAATAATTTGTGAATTTGATTTGTCAGCCAGTCATTCAGAAAACGCTAAGGAGAAGCATGAGGCATGATTTTTGAGCTCATGTAACACATACTGAAGTCGAGGGGAGAGCACTTCAGGTTTTGAATACATAGTCTACAATGAAACTTCAGTGTATTGCCAAGGTAAGTTCTACATTATCAGATGTGCTGTCTGCTGGATAAGACCAAAGCCTGTTCAAGTGGATGTAAAAATGATATTATGCAAAGAAAAGCATAAAGTTCAATTGATCTGTTCCACAACATTTCTGTCACACCAACGCCTCCAAAAACAGGTTTACTGTTCACTTTCCTTATCTACTGTTTTGTGCCATGTGCAAATTGGCTCCTGTGTTGGCTTCGACAATGATAAAGACTTCATTTCAAAGGTAATTCTTGCTTTTTATATTGAAAAACCTTCATCCTGGCCTGCAGCACAGTCTTTATGAATCAGGTGGCTCTGTAGGAGCTTTCATTTCTTACTGAGAAACGGCAGTAGACTACTTAGCCCCTTGAGGCTGTTTGTGGCTGACCTGTAACCCGGAGGATTTGATTCAGAGATGTTGCAGGAAGTGGGAAAACACTTTATTTTGGGGTCATCAATGGAGCAGCCTAGCAGTTGAAAGGACCCTAATGGAGAGCTACTGCGCTGGTAAGAAACTTGATTAAAGCTTCAGAGAAGAAATTGTATTCTGGCTGTTACTTTGATCCATAAAATGGGGGAGGCATTTTGAACTAGAACTCCCTTTAGACTTTCATCCTTACTAAGGTAGTGCTGAGGCTGCAGCAAAATATTAGGCCTAGGGCATCCACTCTATCAATGCAAGATACAGATGTCCCTATCTGACCCTCTCCTTCAGCATCTTTGAAAAACATTGATGCCTTTGTATGGTATCTCTTAAAATAAAGGGCCAGCACATTTTTATAAAAGCAAAATACTGCAGAGCTGGAAATCTCATTTTAACAGTCAATGCAAGAACTACAGCAAGCAACTAGTAATCAAAAACAATAAGAGTGGACACCTACTGCACCTTATAATTTGCATATACCATTCTCTTGTGGTCATATTTGCTCATTTGAATGGAAAAAGTGGGAAACATCACTAAATATTTAATCCTACCCTGCACTGCACTTTAAAATTAGCAATGTGGTGAAAATTACACTCCTCAAATTGTACTTAATTATTCCGATCATCACTTGTGGCTCAGTTGGAAGCACTCAGAATTCACAGAATTTTAATGGCATAGAAGGAGGCCATTCAGCCCATCATGTCTGTACCGGCTCTCCAAATGAGCATTATGACCTAGTGCCGTTGGCCTGCTTTCCCCGTATCCTTGCACATTGTTTCTATTCAAATAATCATTGAATGCCCTCTTCAATGCCTTGACTGAACCTGCCTCTAACACAGTTCCAGGCAGTGCATTCCAGACCTGAACCATTTGTTGTGTGAAAAAGCTTTTTCTCACATCACATTTGCTTCTTTTGCAAATCACTTTAGATCTGTGCCCTCTTGCTCTTGATCTTTTTACCAAAGGGAACAGCTTCTCCCTATCTACTCTGGCCAGACCCCTCATGATTTTGAACATCTCTATCAAATCTCCTCTTCGCCTTCTTCTCTCCAAGGAAAACAGTCCCAACCTCTCCAGTCTATCTTCGTAACTGAAGTTTCTCATCTCTGGAACCATTCTCATAAATGTCTTCTGCACTCTCTCCAATGTGTTCACATCCTTCCTATAATGTGGCACCCAGAACTGTACACAATATTCCAGCTGAGGTCTAATGAGCGTCTTATATAAATTCAGCATAACCTCTTTGCTCTTGTACTCCATGCCCCTATTAATAAAGCCCATACTATAGGCTTTATTAACTGCTCTCTCCACCTGTCCTGTCACCTTCAATGATCTATGCACATATACACCCAAGTCTTTCTGCTCCTGTACCCCTTTCAAAATTTCACCCCTTATGGATTCATGGATTGTCTGTCCATGTTCTTCCTACCAAAATGCATCACCTCACACTTCTCTGCATTGAACTTCACCTGCCACCTATCTGCCCACTCCAACAACTTATCTATGTCCACTTGAAGTTCCACACCGTCCTCCTTGCAGTTCACAACACTCCCAAGGTTCATATCATCCGCAGACTTTGAAATTGTCCCCTGCACATCAAGGTCTAGATCATTAATATATATCAGGGAAAGCAAGGGTCCCAATACCTGGGACCCCTGGGGAACTCCACTACAAACCTTCTTCCAGCCCCAAAAATATCCATTGACCATTACTCTCTGCTTCCTATCTTTCAGCCAATTTTATATTCACATTGCTGCTGTCCCTTTTATTCCATGAGCTATAATTTTCTCCTCTAAATTACAACATTCAGGGTTCAAATCCATTGCAGGGCTTGAGCATAAAAATCTAGGCTAACACTGTAATGCGGCAGTGCTGCACTGTTGGAAGTGCTGCATTTTGGATGGGATGTTAATCTGAGGCTCCATCTGCTTGTTCGGTTGGATGTAAAAGATCCCATGGCATTATTTCGAAGGAGACCAGGGGAGTGCGCCCCCGTGTCCTGGCCCAAATTTATCCTTCAACCAAGAGTACAAAAATAGATTATCTAGTCTGAAGGTGGTTACAAATGCTTCAGCCCTTCTTTTGTATTGATCTGCTGGCGCCGCCAGACAGCATTGAGGGTGGGGATATTTGTGGAGCCTCCTCCCCCAGTTAGTTATTTAATTGTCCACCACCATTCACAGCTGGATGTGGCAGGACTGCAGAGCTTAGATCTGATTCCCTGGTAATAGTAGATTGGAAGAAATGCCAGGCCATGAGGTTATAGATTGTAGTTGAACACAGTTATGCTGCTGCTGATGACCCATAGTGCCTCATGGATGCTCAGTTTTGAGCTGCTAGATCTGTTCTGAATGTATCCCATTTAGCACGGTGCTGGTGCCACACAATATGCTGGATGGTATGCCCAGTTTGAAGGTAGGACTTGTCTCCATCAGAACTGTGCAGCAGTCTCTTCTATCAATACTGTCACGGACAGATACATCGGGCAGATTGGTGAGGATGAGGTCAAGTAGGTTCTTCCCTCTTGTTGGTTCCCTCACTACCTACTGCGGAACCAGCCAGGCAGATAAGTCCTTCAGGTCTCAGCCAGCTCGGTCAGTAGCGGTGCTACTAAAGTCCCTAACCCAAAGTGCATTCTGTGCCTTTGCTACCTCAGTGTTTCCTCCAAGTGGTGTTCAGTGCAGAGGAGTACTGATTCATCAGCTGAGGAGTGGCGGTAGGTGGTAATCAGCAGGAAGTTTTTTTTGCCTGTGTTTGACCTGATGCCATGAGGACCATGGTGTTGTGTGATAAAGGGACTCAACGAATCATCAGCCTTACCACACCATCCCCAATCCCCACCCATCCCCCGAAAAGCCCAAACGATGCCATTCCAGAATGTCTGGGAAGAGTACCCTGCAGTCAGCATCGCAGTGAAGCAGTCCGGGGAGAGTGTCCTGCTGTCAGCATTGCAGTGAAACAGTCTGGGAAGAGCATCCTGCAGTCAGCATCACGGTGAAGCAGTCTGGGAAGAGCGTCCTGCAGTCAGCATCGTGGTGAAGCAGTCTGGGAAGAGCGTCCTGCAGTCAACATCGCGGTGAAGCAGTCTGGGAAGAGCATCCTACAGTCAGCATCGCGGTGAAGCAGTCTGGGGAGAGTGTCCTGCAGTCAGTTCTTGTTCAAAATAACAAGAGTGACATCACAAAAGATGTACGAGAGAGTGGCGGAGAGATTAGAACCAGCGCGAGTGCGGGAAAGCTTCAAAAAGTGACATCAGCACCAAGGTGAGAACTGATTGGTGAGTTGTGGGTAAGTGTTTTTTTATAGTTTTTTCTCTAGTTTTTCTCCAGAGGCTTGGCAGGGCAGCTCAGTCCTGTGTTATGTACCACCTGCAACACGTGGGAAGTCCTAGATGCTCCTTGCTCTGACCAACCACGTGTGCAGGAAGTGCCACCGGCTGCAGCTACCTGAGCTCCGGGTTTTGGAGCGTCAGCAGCAGCTGGAGGCACTGAGGTGTATCCGTGAGGCTGAGAGTTTCATAGATAGCACGTTTTTAGACGTGGTCACCCCACAGCTTATGGAAGTGCAGACAGAGTGGGAATGGGTGACTATCAAGTCAGAAGAAATATGTCAGGCAGGTAGTCAGGAAATCCCTAGGGTGCATCTCGTTCGCGAACTGTTTTTCTGTGTTGGAAAACGATGAGAGTGACGGTTCCTCTGGGGAGCGCAGCCACGCTCATGGCACTGTGAGTGGCTCAGGTGCACGGGGTGGGGAGGAAAAAGTGGGGAAGAGCAATAGTGGTAGGAGACTCGATAGTAAGGGGAACAGACAGGCGTTTCTACGGCTGTAGACATGACTCCAGGATGGTATGTTGCCTCCCTAATGCCAGGGTCAAGGATGTCACTGAACGGCTGCAGGGCATTCTAAAGGGGAGGGCAAACAGACAGAGATCATGGTACATACTGGTACCAACAACATAGGTAGAAAGAGGGGTGATGTCCTGGAGGCAGAAGTTAGGAAGCAGATCAAAAAATAGGTCCTCAAAGGTAGTAATCTCTGGATTACATCCGGTGACAGGCGCTAGTGAGTATAGAAATAGGAGGTTAGCCCAGGTAAATGTGTGGCTGGAGACATGGTGCAGGAGGGAGGGATTTAGATTTCTGGGACATTGGAACCGTTTCTGGGGGTGGTGGGACCTGTACAAGGCGAATGGGTTGAACCTGAACTGGATTGAGACCAACATCCTTGCAGGGAGGTTTGCCAGTGCTGTTGGGGAGGGTTTAAGCTAACTTGGCAGGGGGATGGGATCCTGAAAGGAGGTTCAGCAGGGGGAGATGCACAGCCAAAATTAGAAGAGAGAGCAAGTGAGTCTGGAAGGCATAGAAATTATAGGCCAGTTAAGGCACAAGAGAGTTTGGCAAGTTTGGATGGTATTTATTTTAATGCAAGGAGTCTGACAAATAAGGCAGATAAGTTGAAGGCACAAATTAACACATGGAAATATGATTTCATTGCTGTCACAGAGACATAGCTGAGAGAGCAGCGTGATTGGCAGCTCAATATTCCAGGATATAGGGTCTTCAGGTGAGACAGGGAAGGAGGTAAAAGAGGAGGCAATATTGATCAAGGAATCAATTACAGCAGTAAGGAGGGATGAGATCTTAGAAAGCTCCTCAAATGAAGCCATATGGGTAGAACTTAAAAACAAAAAAGGAGCAATCACATTGCTGGGAGTGTACTATAGGCCCCCAAACAGTCAGAGAAACAGAAGAGCAGATATGTAGGCAAATTTCAGAGAAGTGTAAAAATAATAGGGTAGTAATAGTGGGGGATTTCAACTTGCCCAACATTAACTGGGTTAGTCATAGTGTGATAGGTTTAGAGGGGGCGGAATTCTTAAAATGCATCCATTAAAATGCTTTTTAAGCCAGTATGTAGAAGGTCCTACAACAGAGGGGGCGGTCCTGGACTTAATTTTAGGGAAGGAAGCCGGCAAGTGATAGAGATATTAGTGGGGGAGCATTTTCCAGATAGTGATCATAAATCCGTTAGATTGAAGGTTGTTCTGGAAAAGGACAAGGATGGGCCAGAAATCCGAGTTCTAAATTGGGGGAAGGCCGATTTTAATAAGATCAGATATGATTTGACCAGAGTGGACTGGGAGCAGCTACTTTTAGGTAAATCTGCATCAGAGCAGTGGGACTCATTCAAGAAGAAAATAGGAAGAGTACAGGGCAAACATATTCCAGTAAAGATAAAGGGCGGGACCAACAAATCCAGGGAACCCTGGTTGTCGAGGGATATACAGGATTGGATAAAGAGAAAAAGGGAGGATTATGGCAGATATCAAGAGCTCAAAACAGCGGAAGCCCTAGAGAAGTATAGAACGTGTAGGGGGGATCTTAAAAAGGAAATTAGGAGAGGAAAAAGTGGACATGAAAAAACATTAGCAGGTAAAATAAAGGAAAATTCAAAGTTATTTTACAAGTACACTAAGAGTAAGAGGATAACTAGGGAAAGAGTAGGGCCCATTAAGGACCTCAGTGGTAACTTGTGTGTGGACCCGGAAGACGTAGGTAGGATTCTAAATGAATACTTTGTGTTAGTGTTCACAAGTGAGAGGGACGACGTGGGTATGGAAATCAGGCAGAAGGACTGTGATATAATTAAAGAAATTAGCATAGAAAGGGAGGAGGTTCAAAGTGGTCTGGCAGGCTTAAAAGTAGATAAATCTCCAGGCTCGGATGAAATGTGTCCTAGATTGTTGAGTGAGGTAAGGGAGGAGATAGCAGGGGCACAGGCAATAATTTTCAAAACCTCTCTGGCCACAGGAGAGGTGTCAGACGACTGGAGGACAGACAATGTAGTACCGTTATTCAAGAAGGGAAAAAGGGATAAACCAGGGAACTACAGGCCAGTCATTCTAACCTTAGTGGTGGGGAAACTATGGGAAGCAATTGTGAGGAACAGAATTAATCTACACTTGGAGAGGCAGGGATTAATCAAGGACAGTCAGCATGGTTTTGTTAAGGGGAGGTCATGTCTGACCAATTTGACTGAATTTTTCGAAGAAGTGACCAGGTGTGTAGAAGAGGGCAATGCATTTGACATAGTCTACTTGGAATTCAGCAAGGCTTTTGATAAGGTCCCACATGGGAGACTGATAACGAAGGTAAGAGCTCATGGGATCCAAGGCAATTTGGCAAATTGGATCCAGAATTGGCTGAGTGGCAGGAAGCAGAGGGTGATGGTCGAGGGGTGTTTTTGTGACTGGATACCTGTGTCCAGTGGGGTTCCACAGGGATAGGTGTTGGGTCCCTTGCTGTTTGTGGTATATATAAACGATTTAGACCTGAATGTAGGAGGGTTGATCAACAAGTTCACGGGTGACACGAAAATTGGTGGAGCGGTAAATAATGTGCAGGATAACCTTAGATTACAGGAGAATATAGACGGGCAGGTCAGATGGGCTGATCGGTGGCAAATGGAATTTAATCCGGATAAGTGTGAGGTGATGCACTTGGGCAGGACAAACAAGGCAACCTGAACAAGATAAGATAGTAGCTGTTGCATGTGTAAAATAGTATGAGGCAAGTAGGAGAAAGATTTAGGGAAAGAGGACACAATATACAATTTTTTTTAAGGGAAGTGAATTTAATAATCTGTAGTTCAGAAATTGAAATGTAAGGAGAAATAATACTTAACAACAATTTACCACAGGATGGACACAGGTAAAGGGAAAGCTGGAAAAATGCTAAATAGATGTATTACTTAATGTATTAATGTGCCTGTGAGGTACAAAAAGTAAGGCCACAGGATTAACACTCTGATGACAGACAGAGTTAACCAGCTTGCAGAGAGAACCATCACTGGAAGTGAAGATACTGAGCCATTAAAAGGTAGGATAAGAAGCTGCATTGTAGAGTTGTGTCGGCAGTTTAAAGAATTGAGGTCCGATGTGGGGCAGCAGCAGGAGACAACAACTGGAAGGAGTGGAGGGTGCCTATCCAGATGGATTTAGGTCAGGGAACTCATTTTACAGCAAGAGTTATTAAAGAAGTGTATAAATTTAAATTTAAACAGAAATTCCACATTCCCTACCAGCCACAGATCTCGGGGATGGTGGAAAGGATGAACCGAACTCAAAAAAAAAATCAATAACAAAAGCAATTCAAGAGACAGGGAATAGCCCAATATTCTAATGTGCCTTAGGGGCTACCCCAAGCAGGACCACCAGGTTCACCCCATTTGAAATAATGACAAGGAGAGCAATGCATTGACCCGAGGGAATCGTAGTAGGTGTGGGAGATGTAGGACCACTAAAAGGAAGGATGCGAGGCTATGTGAGGGAAATAAATAAGCAAATGCATGAGTTAAGGAAGGAAGTCAGAGACTGACAGGTGATTAAGGATATGGAAACAGGCAAATCCAAAGAATGGACCAAGTGGCGAATAAGGCGATGGTCAAGGTGAGCCCAGAGCGGACAGGCATGGACCACACGAGATAATTATGACAGGTGATACATGCGCACTTGTAGATATGAGAATGGGAAGTATATGGAGGCATTACACGCAGTTAAAGATACATGACAATTGACCAAACGGTAAACCGGAGAACGGGAGCCGATGTTAATGTCTCCACAGATCTACGATCCTGGTCATGGGCGTATCAGTGCTGGCAACAAGGTCAGGGATCATCACGACTCATCCTGCACAGCAGGAGGAACTTTGGTACAGCACGGACAGTGCTGAATGCGACACGTAACGGGGAATGATAAATGTAACAGTAGGAGAGTAAGTGCTTTCGAATGGTAGTAAGGGTTTGCTTCAGATTGGGCGTGGGAAATCCGCCACTATCCAGCCACCTTCCACATCTACTTCCACAGTCCAAGTAGAGATAATTAAAGCCCCTCAAACCACACCGACTGACCCAGCTTTCCGACTATGCATCCAGGACCGATGAATGATTTGGTACCGGTTTATTCAGAAGTTTTGTATGATAATGTACACCGTGAGCTGGTACCTGTAATCTTGAACATATCCGGAACTGCCCCGCCCCAGTGGTGCTCAACCCATATTCGAGCACTATATACAGCTCTAATGGGCCAGATGATGACTGAAGCAGTTCAGTTCAGTTCAATGGCAAGATGTGATCAGGCTTGGGAGGGAACCAATGATGCCGCTACGATATTTAATATAGGCACATCAGTGGTTAATTCAGAACCTGGCAACTGTTGACCAGAAGGTCCGTAACCTGAGCTTTAAGCTTAAGGAGATTGTAGAGCAGGGACAAGGGATCCCGGATACCCAGTTAGATACAGACCAGGACGTGACACGGTTAATCCAAAGCCTGGCTACCGTGCTCGAAAGTCATGCGGGGACTATCAATAAACTGATTGAAACAGGGAAAAAATATTTCAGATGAAGCGAGCAGAAATGATGTTTGCAGCACCTCTGGATCTTGGGAACTGGAACAAGCCCGAGAGAATTTAAGGCAGGTTAATGAAGGGGTTGTTTCTGTATGGGTAACTAATGAGCATTTATTGAATCTTTCACGACACAAGGATCATGACTTGACCGGTTGCCAGCTCAGAGGTTTAACACATGTATATAGAATGAATGTTGAATGTATAATGAATAGTAATATGCTAATAGGCATTGTATTATTAGTAATATCTGTCATACCTATGTCAACACCCAGCAGGACATTATATAGAGTAGACAATATTGGAGCTATACGGGAGAATTACCAAATTAGGTATCATGACATTCCACCATATGCAGTAGACATAGAAGGGAATATAGTGAGCACCGCATTAGAAGAGTGTAGGATAGAGGCTACCACAGTAGTATGCACACCCAATATATGAGACAGATGAAGCTAAGTGAATTTAAAGCAGCAGGAAACTGTAGAATGGAAACTATATGGGCTGCAAAAGAACCGACCCAAAGAAAGAACAAAGAAAAGTACAGCACAGGAACAGGCCTTTTGGCCCTCCAAGCCTGCGCTGATCATACTGCCCGTCAACTAAAACATTTTACACTTCCGGGGTCCGTATCCCTCTATTCCCATCAATTCATGTATTTGTCAAGCTGCATCTTAAACACCACTATCGTACCTGCCTCCACCATCTCCTCTGGCAGCAAATTCCAGACACTCACTACCCTCTGCATAAAAAACTTGCCCCGCACATCACCTTTATAGTTTTCTCCTCTCACCTTAAATCTATGTCCCTTAGTAATTGACTCTTCCACCCTGGCAAAAAGCGTCTGACTATCTACTCTGTCCATGCCACTCATAATTTTGTAAACTTCTATCAAGTCGCCCCTCAATCTTCGTCGCTCTAGTGAGAACAATCCGAGTTTCTCCAACCTCTCCTCATAGCTAATAACCTCCAGACCAGGCAGCATCCTGGTAAACCTCCTCTGCACCCTCTCCAATGCCTCCATATCCTTCTGGTAATGTGGTGACCAGAATTGCATGCAATATTCCAAGTGTGGCCTAACCAAGGTTCTATACAGCTGCAGCATAACTTCCCAGCTTTTATACTCAATACCCCTGCCAATGAAGGCAAGCATGCCATATGCCTTCCTGACTACCTTATCCACCTGCGTTGCCACTTTCAGTGACCTGTGGACCTGTACACCCAGATCCCTCTGCCTGCCGATGCACTTAAGGGTTCTGCCATTTACTGTGTAATTCCTGCCTGTATTAGACCTTCCAAATGCATTACCTCACATTTGTCCGGATTAAACTCCATCTGCCATTTCTCTGCCCAAGTCTCTAACCGATCTATATCTCGTTATATCCTTTGACAATCCTCTTCACTATCTGCAACTCCTCCAACCTTGGTGTCATCTGCAAACTTACTAATTAGCCCAGTTACATTTTCCTCCAAATCATTTATGTATACCACAAACAGCAAAGGTCCCAGCACTGATCCCTGCGGAACTCCACTAGTCATAGCTCTCCATTCAGAAAAGCACCCTTCCACGGCTACCCTCTGTCTTCTATGACCAAGCCAATTCTGTATCCATCCTGCCAGCTCACCTCTGATCCCGTGTGACTTTACCTTCTGCCATGTCCCGTCTGCCATGAGGGACCATGTCAAAGGCCTTACTGAAATCCATGAACATAAGATCCACTGCCCTTCCATCGTCGACCATGCTGCCTCTCACTAATACGCCCATTTGCTTCCAAATGGTAGTAAATCCTATCTCAAAGAATCTTCTCCAATAATTTCCCTACCACTAACGTAAGGCTCACCGGCCTGTAATTTCCTGGATTATCCCTGCTACCCTTGTTAAACAATGGAACAACATTGGCCATTCTCCAGTCCTCTGGGGCCTCACTCGTAGCCAATGAGGATACAAAGATTTCTGTCAAGGCCCCAGCAATCTCCTCCCTTGCCTCCCTCAGTACTCTGGGGTAGATCCCATCTGGCCCTGGGGACTTATCCACCTTAATATTCATCAAGACGCCTAACACCTCCTCTTTTTAGAACTCAACATGATCCAGCTACCTACACACTCTTCCCTAGACAAATAGACCGCTAAGTCCTTCTCTTTGGTGAATACTGATGATCAGTATTCATTTAGTATCTCTCCCATTTCTTCTGGCTTCACACTCAGATTCCCACCTCTGTGCCTCAGTGGGCCCACCCTTTCCCTGGATACCCTCTTGCCCTTTACATATGTATAAAAGGCCTTTAGATTTTCCTCAATCCTGTTGCATATGCAGGGTATGGGAGATATTGTGTCACCATGTGGCAGAAGATCCAATACAGGAACAACCGGATATGGCCCATCAATAATCCTTCAGTGTGCCTACACCCATAGGTACCAGCAAGGGTAGGGAAAGTGGAACTGGTCGAAATATACAAGAGAGGATAACCTGACACAGTATTTGAATCAGTTTTCCTATGAAATTCCCTTATTACCTGAGCACCTAACCGTGATTCGGAGACAGTCTCAGCGGATATACAGACACCGCAGCAATTGGTTAGAGCCTTAAAAGAGGAGATCGAGCAAATAGGTTCCTCCACATGGTGGTGGTGGAACTGGGGCTCAAATGTACAAATACACCTGTGGATTTGGATTGTCTCCCATTCCCTAGTTAAGGTGATGCTGGGGGAGTTTATACCGGTGGGGACGAAATTTAGTAAGCCAGAGGCCTGAATTGAACGGCCAGATGATACAGATGGTCTGACGATACCTTTTACAACCCAAAGCTGGATGACTGGCCAGCATCAATGGGCAGCGGTGCTTAAAGGGAGGGACAGTATCGCTATAGCTGGCTACCTTGGGCTAGGCCAAGGGCCAAAAGGGGGGACTGTTAGGGGGAAGAAAGTAAATGAGAATTTATGGTAAGGGAGAATTCATTATAAGGGAATGAATTACTTAAATTAGAATCTATAGGCAGGCCAGTGCAAATCGGTAAATCAACAATTAAACAGTTAAACCAGATAAACCTTATACACTCTCAAACTTTGTACACCCTCAGGCTTTGCAATCACCAGCAAGGTCCTGGGAGTTAGACTGGAGTCAGAGGATAGTAATAACATAGATTAAGTGTGCTCTTCAACAGATAGGGGAAGGACAGATGGTCCCAGCTTAGAAGGTCTCTGCCTGGGTGAAAATAGGGACATACGATGCATGTACCTGTTACCAGAGATGTCTGTTTAATGTAAACCTATATGTTGGCGAGATCGGAATCTGGAAACTGTTCTTGTACATGGCCAATAATGTATAAGTATGTTGAACACTTGTAATTTAGCAGAGTACTATCTCAAGCTGTATTGAGATGGTAAAACAAAAACAAAAATAAAAATACCTGGAAAAACGCAGCAGGTCTGATAGCATCTGCGGAGAGGAATACAGTTAACGTTATGAGTCCGTATGACTCCATCCCATTCTATCAGTTCCTTCGCCTCTGTCATATCTGTTCTGACGTTGCCACTTTCAAAAACAGTTTCTCTGACATGTCTTCCTTCTTCCTTAACTGAGGTTTTCCACCCACGGTGGTTGACAGGCCCTCAACCGTGTCCGGCCCATCTCCCGCACATCCGCCCTCACACCTTCCTCTCCCTCTCAGAACCATAATAGGGTCCCCCTTGTCCTCACTTATCACCCCACCAGCCTCCGCATTCAGAGGATCATTCACCACCATTTCTGCCTACTCCAGCATGATGCCACCACCAAACACATCTTCCCTTCACCCCCCCCACCCCCGGGCGGCATTCCACAGGGATCATTCCCTTCGGGACACCCTGGTCCACTCCTCCATCACCCCCTGAACCTCAACCCCCTTCCACGGCACCTTCCCATGCAACCGCAGAAGGTGCAACACCTGCCCCTTTACTTGCCCTCTCCTCACCGTCCAAGGGCCCAAACACTCCTTTCAAGTGAAGCAGCATTTCACTTGCACTTCCCTCAATTTAGTCTACTGCATTCGCTGCTCCCAATGTGGTTTCCTCTACATTGGAGAGACCAAACGCAGACTGAGTGATCGCTTTGCGGAACACCTTTGCACTGTCCGCAAGCATGACCCAGACCTCCCTGTCGCTTGCCATTTCAACACTCCACCCTGCTCTCATGCCCACATGTCTGTCCTTGGCCTGCTGCTTTGTTCCAGTGAAGCTCAACACAAACTGGAGGAACAGCACCTCATCTTCCGGCTAGGCACTTTACAGCCTCCCGGACTGACTATTGAGTTTAACAATTTTAGATCATGAACTCTCTCCTCCATCCCCAGCCCCTTTCCGATCCCCCTTTTTTCCAATAATTTATATAGATTTTTCTTTTCCCACCTATTTCCATTATTTTTAAATGTATTTCCATCCATTGTTTTATCTCTACCTTTTAGCCTATTTCGATCCTTTCCACCCATCCCACCCCCACTAGGGCTATCTGTACCTTGCTCGTCCTGTTTCTATCCTTAATGTCCCCATCAGCACATTTCTTAGATAATATCACCACCGTCAACACCTCTTTGTCCTTCTGTCTATGACATCTTTTGGCAATCTCCACCTATCACTGACACTCCATCCAGTTCTACCTATCCCACCCCCCCTTAAACCAGCTTATATTTCATCTCTCTTTATTTTTCTTTAGTTCTGTTGAAGAGTCATATGGACTCGAAACGTTAACTGTGTTCCTCTCCGCAGATGCTGTCAGACCTGCTGAGTTTTTCCAGGTATTTTTATTTTTGTTTTTGTTTTGGATTTCCAGCATCCGCAGTTTTTTTGCTTTTATCTTAGTGTTTAACTGACTGCCACTTCTCTTCAAGGAATGCCTACCTTGAAGACGTATTGAGATGGTCGTCTTCTTGCAATTGCTCGAATAAACGATTGTGACCTGTACCTGAGATTCCTGTGGTCCGTTAGTCAAAGTAACCACAACAAGCACACAGAATCTCCCAGAGAGTCAGCGCTCCAGCCCAGCAACTCCAGGCTCGCAGCCCCATGGGGTTTCACACCCACATGGAATGCCTACGCGCAAATCTGACACAATGGAAAGAAAACAGCAACAATTTGGAAATAAACCTACAAACATCTTTCTGTTCTTAACTCCACATTCCAGTTCAGTACTCGTTGCTTACTGGGAATTGACAGAATAATCTGGGATTTGTCAGAGCAATTACTGATCGGTTTCAAATCATTCCTGTCAGACCTAGCAACCTCTCCCCCTCCACAGCCTTCAGCAACAAACACCCCCTCACAGCCTCTCACCCACTTCCTCTGCGGACAAACGCCCCCCTGGCAGCCTCTACCCCAGTCCTCGGAAGGTAAACACCCCTTCACAGCCCCTCTCCCCCTCTCTCACAGACAGACACCCCCTCACAGACCCTCTCCCCCTCTCTCACACACAAACACCCCCTCACAGCCTCTCTCCCCCTCTCTCACAGACAAACACCCCCTCACAGACCCTCTCCCCCTCTCTCACAGACAAACACACCCTCACAGCCTCTCTCCCCCTCTCTCACAGACAAACACACCCTCACAGCCTCTCTCCCCCTCTCTCACAGACAGACACTCCCTCACAGCCTCTCTCCCCCTCTCTCACAGACAAACACACCCTCACAGCCTCTCTTCCCCTCTCTCACAGACAGACACTCCCTCACAGCCTCTCTCCCCCTCTCTCACACACAAACACCCCCTCACAGCCTCTCTCCCCCTCTCTTACACACAAACACCCCCTCACAGCCTCTCTCCCCCTCTCTCACAGACAAACACACCCTCACAGCCTCTCTCCCCCTCTCTCACAGACAGACACTCCCTCACAGCCTCTCTCCCCCTCTCTCCCAGACAAACACCCCCTCACAGCCCCTCTCCCCCTCTCTTATACACAAACACCCCCTCACCGCCTCTCTCCCCCTCTCTCACAGACAAACACCCCCTCACAGCCTCGCTCCACCTATCTCACAGACAAACACCCCCTCACCGCCTCTCTCCCCCTCTCTCACAGACAAACACCCCCTCACAGCCCCTCTCCCCCTCTCTTATACACAAACACCCCCTCACCGCCTCTCTCCCCCTCTCTCACAGACACACACTCCCTCACAGCCTCTCTCCCCCTCTCTCACAGACAAACACACCCTCACAGCCTCTCTCCCCCTCTCTCACAGACAAACACCCCCTCACAGCCCCTCTCCCCCTCTCTCACAGACAAACACCCCCTCACACCCTCTCTCCCCCTCTCTCACAGACAAACACCCCCTCACAGCCCCTCTCCCCCTCTCTCACAGACAAACACACCCTCACACCGTCTCTCCCCCTCTCTCACAAACAGACACCCTCTCACAGCCTCTCTCCCCCTCTCTCACAAACACCCCCTCACAGCCTCTCTCCCCCTCTCTCACAGACAAACACCCCCTCACAGCCTCTCTCCCCCTCTCTCACAGACACACACCCCCTCACCGCCTCTCTCCCCCTCTCTCACAAACACACACCCCCTCACACCATCTCTCCCCCTCTCTCACAGACAAACACCCCCTCACAGCCTCTCTCCCCCTCTCTCACAGACACACACCCCCTCACACCGTCGCTCCCCCTCTCTCACACACAAACACCCCCTCACCGCCTCTCTCCCCCTCTCTCACAGACACACACCCCCTCACACCCTCTCTCCCCCTCTCTCACAGACAAACACCCCCTCACAGCCTCTCTCCCCCTCTCTCACAGACACACACCCCCTCACACCGTCTCTCCCCCTCTCTCACAGACACACACCCCCTCACACCATCTCTCCCCCTCTCTCACAGACAAACACCCCCTCACGGCCTCTCTCCCCCTCTCTCACAGACACACACCCTCACACCGTCTCTCCCCCTCTCTCACACACAAACACCCCCTCACCGCCTCTCTCCCCCTCTCTCACAGACACACACCCTCACACCGTCTCTCCCCCTCTCTCACAGACACACACCCTCACACCGTCTCTCCCCCTCTCTCACACACAAACACCCGCTCACCGCCTCTCTCCCCCTCTCTCACAGACAAACACCCCCTCACAGCCTCTCTCCCCCTCTCTCACAGACAAACACCCCCTCACAGCCTCTCTCCCCCTCTCTCACAAACACCCCCTCACAGCCTCTCTCCCCCTCTCTCACAGACAAACACCCCCTCACAGCCTCTCTCCCCCTCTCTCACAGACACACACCCCCTCACACCGTCTCTCCCCCTCTCTCACAGACACACACCCCCTCACACCGTCTCTCCCCCTCTCTCACAGACAAACACCCCCTCACGGCCTCTCTCCCCCTCTCTCACAGACACACACCCTCACACCGTCTCTCCCCCTCTCTCACACACAAACACCCCTTCACCGCCTCTCTCCCCCTCTCTCACAGACACACACCCTCACACCGTCTCTCCCCCTCTCTCACAGACACACACCCTCACACCGTCTCTCCCCCTCTCTCACACACAAACACCCCCTCACCGCCTCTCTCCCCCTCTCTCACAGACAAACATCCCCTCACAGCCTCTCTCCCCCTCTCTCACAGACAAACACCCCCTCACAGCCTCTCTCCCCCTCTCTCACACACAAACACCCCCTCACCGCCTCTCTCCCCCTCTCTCACAGACAAACACCCCCTCACCGCCTCTCTCCCCCTCTCTCACAGACACACACCCCCTCACCGCCTCTCTCCCCCTCTCTCACAGACAAACACCCCCTCACAGCCCCTCTCCCCCTCCCTCACAGACAAACACTCCCTCACAGCCTCTCTCCCCCTCTCTCACAGACAAACACTCCCTCACAGCCTCTCTCCCCCTCTCTCACAGACAAACACTCCCTTACAGCCTCTCTCCCCCTCTCTCACAGACAGACACCCCCTCACAGCCCCTCTCCCCCTCCCTCACAGACAAACACTCCCTCACAGCCTCTCTCCCCCTCTCTCACAGACACACACCCCCTCACAGCCTCTCTCCCCCTCTCTCACAGACACACACCCCCTCACAGCCTCTCTCCCCCTCTCTCACAGACACACACTCCCTCACAGCCTCTCTCCCCCTCTCTCACAGACACACACTCCCTCACAGCCTCTCTCCCCCTCTCTCACAGACACACACTCCCTCACAGCCTCTCTCCCCCTCCCTCACAGACAAACACCCCCTCACAGCCTCTCTCCCCCTCTCTCACAGACAAACACCCCCTCACAGCCTCTCTCCCCCTCTCACAGACAAACACCCCCTCACAGCCTCTCTCCCCCTCTCTCACAGACAAACACCCCCTCACAGCCTCTCTCCCCCTCTCTCACAGACACACACCCTCACACCGTCTCTCCCCCTCTCTCACAGACACACACCCCCTCACAGCCTCTCTCCCCCTCTCTCACAGACACACACTCCCTCACACCCTCTCTCCCCCTCTCTCACAGACACACACTCCCCAGCAGCCTCTCTCCCCCTCTCTCACAGACACCCCTTCACAGCCTCTCTCCCCCTCTCTCACAGACACACACTCCCTCACAGCCTCTCTCCCCCTCTCTCACAGACACACACCCCCTCACAGCCCCTCTCCCCCTCTCTCACAGACACACACTCCCTCACAGCCTCTCTCCCCCTCTCTCACAGACAAACACCCCTTCACAGCCCCTCTCCCCCTCTCTCACAGACACACACTCCCCAGCAGCCTCTCTCCCCCTCTCTCACAGACACACACTCCCCAGCAGCCTCTCTCCCCCTCTCTCACAGACACACACTCCCCAGCAGCCTCTCTCCCCCTCTCTCACAGACACACACTCCCCAGCAGCCTCTCTCCCCCTCTCTCACAGACACACACTCCCCAGCAGCCTCTCTCCCCCTCTCTCACAGACACACACCCCCTCACAGCCTCTCTCCCCCTCTCTCACAGACACACACTCCCCAGCAGCCTCTCTCCCCCTCTCTCACAGACACACACTCCCCAGCAGCCTCTCTCCCCCTCTCTCACAGACACACACTCCCCAGCAGCCTCTCTCCCCCTCTCTCACAGACACACACCCCCTCACAGCCTCTCTCCCCCTCTCTCACAGACACACACTCCCCAGCAGCCTCTCGTGCCCAGCCTCCCTGCCCCCCCACTCCAGACTTAACACTGCTGCTCCTGCCGCTCTGCTCCTCAGGCCTCAGGCTGAATGCCGCCACTCACCTTCCCATTACTCGCTGCTACCCAGTCACAGATAGGCTTTTTCTCAACCAGGAGAGAAAAAAGCCTGTTATTGGAGGAGTAACTCCTTAAAGAATCTAACATTCTTGTGTCGTTTGAAAATTGGTCTGCAGGCTGAAAACTCTTGGCTGGCCGGATTCTGGCTCGTATGTTGGACAAGCCTGGGCTGGGACAAGAACAAAAATAGCTGGAGAAACTCAGCAGGTCTGACAGTATCTGCGGAGTGGAATACGGGTAACATTTCAAGTCCGTATGACTCTTCATCAGAACTCACCCTGGGCTGGGAAGTGCTTTGGGATGTCCTGAGGTCATGAGAGGTGCTATATAAATGCATAGTTTTCTTTTTCTGCATCCTGCAGAAAGCTCTAACAGAGGCCAACATTAATTTTGATAAATAACCTAGCACTGGAAAAGACAAAGCATTTTTGCCTTAGAACTCCTCTGCAAGCTCTCGAGCCTACTTATTGCGATTGCCTTCTTCCTGTGCCTAAGGCACTTTTGCACTGTATTGTTCAAATCTAAAGTCTGGGGACTTTTATGTACCTGCCAGTTTTGCTACCACCCCCACCAAACTCCCCTCCCACCCACCACCACGCCCCCTCCCCCTTCAAGGGGAGAAAGCTGGAGGTTCCATTGTAACAAACTGTACCAGTTACTTCTCTTCAATCAGTTCCAATGACATTTAATTTCTTTGTCGAACAGGGAACTTACATGGCGAAGCAGCATCATTATAAATGCCTGGAATTCCTTTGAAAGTCCTCCCAAAAGGATACCATAATTTCAGTGAGATATTGGCGGTAACCCTCATCAGGCAGAGTTTCCGCTGATTTTCCAGTGAGGATAAAGGCGGGCACTTGGGAGAATCCCCAAAGGAAAGTCTAGAAAAACCTGAATTCCCTCACCCTCTGTACACACTTTAAGCAGCGAGTCAGGTCCATCCCAAATGCGATGGTGTTCCAGCTAATTTGCTGCACATAATGGCATGCTTCATTTCATGGTAATGGGATGTTGAACATAATTACTGCCAATATCCCACAATGTTTCAAACCTAGCCAAAATTAGAACATGATGGCTTGTACATGTTTGCTTACATAACCGCGTTTCACAGTCGTTCATCATAGGCTAAGTGTTTTGAAATGTTTCAGAAATGGAAGAAGACAATACAGTTTCAAGCCTTTTACTCATCATGCCAGGGTCTCGTTATAAAAGAAGCCTGTTCATTCCGGGGGCGGGGGGGGGAGCGAGAAATCTTTTACAGACTGTAATATGGGAGAAAATTATTTTTCAAGGGATGGTACACTGCACTGTAGGGAGGGAGAGGGGTTCGTTAGGAAAATTAAAGCCCATGGAATTAAAGGGACAGCGACTATGAAATTGACCAAGTCATTATCAGGGAAAAGGATGAATTAAAATGAGCCAGACCACAACCATGCCAAACGTTTCATGGGATGTGAGCTTCCCAGGCAAGGCCCTAATTGACCTGGAGAAGGTGGTGGTGAGCTGCCTTCTTGAACCGTTCCAGTCCATCCACTCACAGTGCTGATAAGGAGTGAGTTCCAGGAATTGGACCCAGCGACAGTGAAGGAACAGTGATATATGTTTCCAAGTCAGGGTGGTGTGTGACTTGGAGGGGGACTTGCAGGTGGTGGTGTTCCCATGCATCTGCTGCCCTTGTCCTTCTAAGTGATAGAGGTCACGAGTTTGGAAGATGCTGTCAAAAGAGACTTGGTGTGTTGCTGCAGTGCATCATCTATATGGTACACACTGCTGCTACTGTGCATCGGTAGTGGAGGGAGTGAATGCTTAAGCTGGTGGATGGGGTGTCGATCAAGTGGGCTGCTTTTTGCGTTGAGCATCTTGAGTGTACTTGGAGCTGTACTCACTCAGGCAAGTGGAGAGTATTCCATCAAACTGTTCCCAGTGGATGGTGGACAGGCTTTTGGGAGTCATGAGCTGAATTACTTGTTGCAGATTTCCCAGCCTAACCTGCAACTGTAGTCATAGTACTTATACGACTGGTCCAATTATATTTCTGATCAATAATAACCCCAGGATGTTGACACTGGGGGGAATTCAGCAATGGTAATGCCATTGAATGTCGGGGTGAAGATGGTTAGATTTGCTCTTGCTGGAGATGGTCATTCCCTGAGACTTGTGTGGCACGAATGTTACTTGCTACTTTTCAGCCCAAGCCTGAGTGTTGTCCAGGTCTTGTTGCACGCAGGTACACATTGATTCAGTATTTGAGGAGTTGCAAATGGTACTGAAAACTGTGAAATCATCAATGAACATCCCCAATTATGACCTTGTGATGGAGGGGTGGTCATTGATGAAGCAACTGAAGATGTTTGAGCCGAAGTCACTATCCTGTGGAACTCCTTCAGTGATGTTCGGGAGCTGTGATGATTGAGCTCCAACAACCACAACCATCTTCCTATGTGCTAGGTATGACTCCAACCCTCAGTTGGAAAACTGAGTTTTCCCTCAGT
This sequence comes from Carcharodon carcharias, assembly GCF_017639515.1. NCBI lineage: Eukaryota > Metazoa > Chordata > Chondrichthyes > Lamniformes > Lamnidae > Carcharodon > Carcharodon carcharias. The sequence goes on along the minus strand of NC_054478.1, from coordinate 25,192,814 downwards.
TCCCATTCACTTGAAGTTTGCCAAGCCTCCTCGATGCCATGCTCAGTCAAAGGGGAGTCGCTCTCACATCACTTCTTGAATTCAGCTCTGTTGTCCATGTTTGGACCAAGTTTGGAATGAGGTCTTGAGCCTCGTGGCTCTGGTGGAAAATCACCATCAATGATCATGCTCAGGAATTTTTTTTTATATATATTATTGATGTGTCATTGACCATGGTGGTTCATTTCAGTAGATGGCACTTTCCAGCATAAAGCAGGGCCCAGTGACTCATTGGCAGTGCATGGCTCCTGCTGGTGCAAGGTCCCATTCATTCACCTCTTACAGTAGAGACTGTTTGAGGGGAGGCAGGACCAAACAGCATAAACAGGTGAGTATGGAAGTCACACATCTTTAGGACGTGACTGTTCGGTGGGTTCCATATCAAACTGTGAATGTCCTGAGATACTAATTGGAACACAAAAAAGAAGGCAGCTGATAGGAGGGGACTCTCTTCCCTCAATCCAAACCACCCAAGATTGAACAGTCATTCATTTGTTTGCATGTTTGTGGGACATTTCTTCCGCACTGGCCTGCATGCCAACAACTCCAAGCTAGCCTACGGTGACAGTTGAAGACCCCCATCCAAAATTGCAGCACTTGGGGGGCTGCCTTGGACCATTAAAAGCATCTCACCAGCACCCACCCCTCCCTCAAACTCTCAAATAAAGGCCTAGAATGTCAGGGTGAAGCCGTTTCACTCCAACTCACTGGAGAAGGACACAATGGAGTATTTTTTTCCTCTGAATGCTCAGGCCCTCAGGGGGCTTTGGATTTGCTTCCTTGAATGTAAAGCAAAGTAACACTTCCCTGCTCTGTCCTCATACAATAGCATCTTTCTCTGCTTCAAATATTTATTCAAATTCCTTTTAAAAATGCAATAGTCTTTGCATCAACTGTCTCCCATGGCAAAGCATTTCACGTCCTGATAAACTTTGGTTCAAAGAAATTACTCCTAACCTCCTTTCTCTCTCTCCAAGACCCCTCATCTGACTCTCCAAACAGAGGAAATAACCTTTCTTAACGCGCTCCATCAAAACTCTACATAATTTTAAACATCTCTGTTAAACTCCCTTTCAGTCAGAGAATTATACAACACAAAAGGAGGACATTCAGCCCTTAGTGTCTGTGCTGGCCCTTTGAAAGAGCTATCCAATTACATTTCTCTGTTCCAGTGGCATTAACCACAGATCCCAAATTTACTAGTCATCTTGTAGCTTAAAATGAGCAGATCAGCATTTTGGGAGGTGAATTCTACAGCTGGAACCATTTCTGCAGAGGTTCTGTCCTGTAGTTTCCATCATGGTGATCTCCCATGTGCCTACTCACTGAGACCTTGGGCTGGATTTAATACAGCCCGTCCTGGTGGAAAACATGGCAGCTGGGCCCACTTTATCGTAGGAGAGGGCCCATGTCAATCTCCTGGCAGTGGCAAACCCTCCCCCGATTAAGTGGGATGACGGAAGGGGCTGACAGGGGATTCTTGGCCGCTGGTGGCAGAATGTCAAATACGCTCATTAATAAGCCAATTAACACCCATTATCCCTGACCCCACATGCAGTTTAGCAGTGGCTCTGGGTTTAAAAGGGCTGTCCCACACGTTTGGAAGGCTGCCTGGTAAACCATGCTGGGTTCGCCAGCGGACTCAGCGCCTAATTGAATGGCCTGGCATCAGGCAGAGGGTTGGCCATTGAAAGCCACCCCACGCCACGACCCCCATCCCGCCCTCACTCACCTTTGGCCTGGTGTCACACCACGGTCCTGGGAGGTGCAGTGCCACCAGCAGCCACCCCACCCCACTGGCACTGTTGACATGGGGCGCTGCCAGCCTTCTGAATGGACGGCAGCTCTTGGCAGGCGGAACTCCCACCGCCGGTGACCTCAATCGCTTGGGGGGGGCGGGGGGGGGAGGCGCCGGTTGCCACTTGGGTACTTGATTCGGTTGGGCTTCCCCCACGGAGTTGGCGGGTTTCCTCGTCGGTTCTCTAGCCGGTGGGTGTGACCCCTATCGGCCTGACAAAATCCCGGCCCTCATCAACTTGTGATGAAGGGAAACTGGAGTCACTGACACCTGTCGCTTGCTCCCTCTTTGCGCCCAGGGTAATTAACATTGAGTTAAAAGAGGCCTCAGTAACTCTGGCTGGCGGAAGCAATTATCTTTCCAGCTTACACTTGGAAAAAGAGTTGCTGCAGTCACGAAAAAGCTTTGAGACATGTTATTGCCTTTCATTTGGATTTAAATGGACTTGCCTCTGATAGCCCAAGAGACAAGTAGGGCATTATTCCTCCCACACACGGAGGACCTGAGTACCGGGTATGTTTGCACTTTAATGGTGACGGAGGGGAGGGAGCAGCACAGGATGCGGGGGAGAGAAAAGGGAATTGACACCTGGGGAGGATGTGCCCCCCCCAACACCTTTCCACCCTGAACCTGCACCACCCCAGAAAGCATTTACTGAAAATACTGCAGTTCAGCCCCAACTTTTTCTGGGATGTTTACATAGATTATAAAGAAATCTATGTCGTTGATATTTACAAAGTATTTCACAGAACATGCAGCACAGAAACAAGCTATTTGGCCTAACCAATCCACGCTGGCATTTAAGCTCACGTTGATCAATATATGGATCCTCCTGTTTCTCTACTGTAGTTTCTTTGCACTTCTATGTAAACATCCCAGAAAAAGTTAGGGCTTGTCCGTTCTAGTGTAAGTGAATTTTTCCCAAGTGGTTAAGTCTTAAGGGTGGAATTGTCCCAGATTTGCACAAAGTGCGGTAGCGGGCGGCGAAAAGGACGTTTTACCCGTTGGCCGCAATGGCGGGTTTTCGCGACCTATTATCCCATTCCTGGCGCGGTCCCGCCTCATTAATAATGCATTCACGGGAAGCACTCCTGATCGCTGATGGGTGGGCTCGGATTTGCCTGCCCCGCCCTGACCTCAGCGCTTCCTTGCTCCGGGCGCCATATTTAAAGTGCACCAGAGCGCAGCCTACTTCACCTCCACAGTCCAGGACTGCTCCAGGCGACAGAAGGCCCTGAAATCAAAGAAGACCGCAGCCCCCAAATTCAGTGACACCCCTCTGGGGTGCCTGCTGATGCAGTGGAAGGCCAACCAACCTGTCTGTTGAAAGTCGATTCACCATTGACTGCAAATTTCAGGGCACAGAATTACAGAACATTTACAATGTGGGCGCAGGCCATCTGATCAATCAGTCAGTGTTGCTATTTCAATTTTAAAGACATTCTCATTCTTATTTTCAAATCCCTTCACGACCTCCTCCTAAATCATTAACCTCCTCCAGCCCAACAACCCTCCGAAATCTCCGTGTTCCTCCAATTCTGGAATCTTGTGCATTGCTGACTTTAATCTTTTTCCCATTGGAGGTCATGCCTTTAGCTGCCTAAGCCCAAAGCACTGGAATTCCCTCCCTAAATCTCTCCAACTCCTCCCCTAACTTGCCTCCTTTAAGACGCTCCTTAAAATCTACCTCTTTGACCAAGCTTTGCCCTAATATCTCCGAATATGAATTTTTCCTGTTAAGCTCCTGGGGCTGTTTTACTATATCAAAGTTGCCAAATAAATACAAGTTATTGCAATTGTTGATCTTTACGGTCTATAGGAGCATAGTTCTAATTCTGCATGTCTGTCCTGTTCCCTTATCCGTTGATTTCCCCAATTCCTTCAAAAACCAAGTAGCCTATTCTTAAATATTGACACAGTCTCAGCTTCAATCTCTTGGTAATGCAAGAGCCTCCTAAGTGCAAAAATGTTTCTACAAGCAGGTTGTTGAAGGGAAAGAGAAAGGAGCTCTTGAGTTGTGAACTTCTGGGAATAAAGACATTTCAGTAGGAGATTCTGTGATAGTTGTATGTGAGAGGAGACTTGGACTGAATGTTCTGTTTAAAGAGCTCTTGATACTCATCGGTTGGTTAGCCCACAGTGCATTCCACTGCCTCAAGTCCTTGTCAGTCTTCATGCATCACACATTTAAAAAAAGGCAGTTTGATTCATAGGATGTGGGCATTGCTGGCAAGGCCAGCATTTATCACCTGTTACTGGTTGCCCTCAAGAAGGTGGCGGTGAGCTGCCACCTTGAACTGCTACAGTATGTGTGGTGAACATCTTCTCCCATGGTACTGTTAGGCAGGGAGTTCCAGGATTTTGACCAAGCGATACTGAGGGAGTGGCATTATAGTGCCAAATCAGGATGGTGTGTGACTTGTTCCGGAATTCGCATGTGGCAGTGCTCCCATGAGCCTGCTATCCTTTATCCACCTAGGGGAGAGAGGTCATGGGTTTGGAAGGTGTTGTCAGAAAAAGCTGTGGCAAGTGCTGTAAGTGCAATGCTCTGCTCACTGAATATTTGATGCTGCCTGTGGACCATTCTTGGCTAAGGGATTTTGTGAGTTTTGTTGGAATGTAAAGAGAACTATTGATGCAAGTAAGTTATCACTGAAGAACTTATATTATCCATATAAACAGTACCTACACGTGTGGAACAAAGGTACATTTTTTGAATCAAATTTCTTTATTCTGAATTAATGTCTCAGCTGATGCTAAACACTGGTCTCATTAAACTAATATTCCAGTTAATTAAATCAAGGCAGTTTCAGGACAGCATCACTGAAATATGCAATTATTGTGCTGTTAAATTTGTAATAAGCTGAAGTGCTGCCACAATTCAATTTATTCACTGGTAGCAATGGGAAAAGACTCAGAAATAAATGTCTATTAATTTGATGATCTGAGGGAATCTGGCTACTTTTAATTGTATTGCCATGGAGCTGCTGAACACTTGATAAGATTTTAGGCATATTTCTATATTGAAATTTTGATTCAAAAGCTACTAAATTAAAACAAAAGCTTTTAATCAAGACTCAGAAAGAAGCCTGCCCAAATTATAATGTTGTACAGTTTGGTTTGGACACTTTGAGGTTATGCAACGGAATTCCCCTTCTTCCTTCCCTTGCTCCCACCGATGCCAATTTATAATGAGGGAGCGAAATTCACCATGCACAAGACTGCGCATTGGGCAAACTGGGAGCCCATTTTACAACACGTCCCATTTCCTTTTTTGCAGTAGTTGGTGTTTGACTATTGCCATTGGTGACGTTCAAGGGAAACAAATTTGGTGAAGTAACAAAGAGGTACCAGGCCCCTTATTTGCATGTTTCAGGCATAGGCCCCAGACAACTATTTTGATGCCTATACCAAAATGGCAGTTCAAAATGTACGTGCATGGCGCTCCACTGTATTGGACCGCTTTAGAATGGACGCAGCTCCATCGAATCTCTAAGCAATTGTTCCCTGACCACTAATTGAATACGTGAAACAAAATGTTGCCTGACTGACAAGAAAATCTTTGCAACTGCTTTCAGCCCTCAGTCTTGTCACTGTGTAACAACTCGAAGGCACCCTACCTTGGTTCTGGATGTCTTCTGGCAACAAGGGTGGATAACTTTATTGCTTTCACTAATCCTTCTGTGTTCGAGATGATAGTTCTCAAAAGTACAGACCTGTGCACAGGTTTGCAAAGCTATTCCTCAGCCAAGGTAACAAGCTGTTCTCTAAAACCAAAGCAAAATACCATGGGTGCTGGAAGCCTGAAATAAAAACAGAAGCTGCTGTAGAAACTCAGCAGGTCTGGCAGCATCTGTGGAGAGAAAAGCAGAGCTCATGGGCAGAATTTTGCTCGCGGTGGGCGTACGGGCTCCACCGGCTCGGCGGCGGGCGGACAGCCGACCCCTGCCGCCAAACTGGGGCCCACCGCCATTTTGAGTAGGGGGGCCAATTAAGACCCACCCAGCGGCCTGCCCGACAGGAAGCACTATGCGTACGAAAGAGCGCACTGCTCCCTGAGACTAAGTGCTGCCTCAGGGAGATTAGTGACAGTCTATAAAACATAAAAAATAGAAAAATAAAAATATTATTAGCATGTCCCCCTCATGTAACAATGTCACACGAGATGGGGACATGTTAATAAATATAACATTACATTTATTAAAGTTTTTAAAAAGGAACATGAAACCCCATCCCGCCAGTGTAAGAGGTTTCATGCATTATCAGAAACCCGCTGGGGCTCCTGGTCTGCCCGCCAGCCTTAAGGTTGGACGGGCAGGTCCTTTAATTACTTTAAGTACCCTGTCAATGGCCTTAATTGGCCATTGACAGGTTGGCGGGTGGACAACTGATTTCGCTGTTCGCCCACTTCCTGAAAATTTAACGGGACCGGGGTGACGTTGGGGGTTCCTCCGGCGTCATCCCGCATCATTTTCCTGTTGGCGAGTGGGCCCGCCCCCAAATCGCCAACAGGAAACTTCTGGCCCATGTTTCAAGTCCAACTTGACCCTTCTCCGGAACTCGAAACGTTAACTCTGTTTCTCTGCCAGAGAGATTAGACGAAATGTTTTCGTCTACAACTCTGCAATAAACTGGGGTAACTTTCACCGGGCACACATCCAGCATTGTTACACAAGAATTTGTTGTCAGGGACTTTTACTTTCTCATTCATTTCTGCTCCTTCTCTCCTGTCGGACTCAGTTGGTAGCAGTCTCACCCCCCTGAGTCAGTAGCCCAGAACGAAAAACCATTAAAAACTGGGAAATAAGAGTGCTGGCCCGAACAGTTTCTTCCTTCTGGGAGGGTATGGGTTCAGGTTGCAGACCAGAAACTTCAGTCGCAAAATCTAGGACCAGAATTTTTTGCTCATTGGGCCGACCCGCGCCCAACCCGGACGAGTGTAAAATGACGCGCAAAATTTCGGTTGGTGGGCGAGCGTGGGAGTTGGCAGCGCACCCGCCGACAATTAAAAGGCCTATTGAGGCCATCAAAGTAATAACTAAGTTCAATTTCTCGCTGCCCGTCCAACCTTACGCTTGGCGGGCAGGCGAAAAGGCCGAGCAGCCTTTGGATTTTTTAGGAAACCTCGTCCACGGGCGGGATGAGGTGTCCAACAGCAAACAAAAATTAAACAAAAATTGTAACGCTTCATTAATAACGTGTCCCTGCCCATATGACTCCTCTGTCACCCGAGGGGACATGTTTTCTAACATCTTTGAGTTCTCTATTTTTAAATTATCCAAAATCCTCATCTCCCTGAGGTAGCTGTGTGCCTCAGGGAGCTTTTACCTGCACGCACCTGTGAAGCTTTTTGCTCGCCCTCCTCCCCCCTCCACCGCACTGGCAGCGCTCAGCACGGCATCACGCGTTTCATCCTTTCATGTTTAACTGGCCCGCCAGCCTGAAATCACAGTCGCAGCCCAACGGCGGGTGGCCGTCAGCTTCCCGACCGCTCCCTCTCGCCCCCCCCACCGCCAAGCCCGCCCAATGAGGGCAAAAACCCTGGCCTGGATTGACATGCTAGTGTCGTACTGAGGGAAGTGAAAGGCTGGGTACCTGGTTAGCTGCTTCCCAATTGGCAGGCAATGCTCCCCGCACTTTTTATTTCCTCTTCATATCTCTGGTACTCACAGGTGAATGTGAAGATGCTTCGCTTTTCTGAAGTTCATTTTATGAGGGGTTTTGATGGATGTCGGGGGAGATTGTTTCCACTGGCAAGTGGGTTAGTGACCGGCCGTTACAGATTTACAACAACGGGTGAAAGAACTGGATGGGAAATGAGGTTTACTTTCTAAGAAAAACTCAGCAAGTCTGGCAGCATCGGCGGAGAAGAAAAGAGTTGACGTTTCGAGTCCTCATGACCCTTCAAAGGGTCATGAGGACTTGAAACGTCAACTCTTTTCTTCTCCGCCGATGCTGCCAGACCTGCTGAGCTTTTCCAGGTAATCCTGTTTTTGTTTTGGATTTCTAGCATCCGCAGTTTTTTGTTTTTATCTTTACTTTCTAAGACCTTGAGCACACCACCTGAAAGAGTGGTGGAAGCAAATGTTGAAGGAACATTCAAAGGACATTTTTTTCAGTTCATTCACAAGATGTCGATGCCTGAGACCAGCATTTATTGTCCATCCCTAACAGCCTTTGAGAAAGTGGTGTTGAGCTGCCTCTTTGAACATTAGCGAGCAGCTTGCTAGGCCATTCTAGACAGCAGTCAAGAGTCACCCACGTTGCTATGGCTGGAGTCAAAGGTAGGTGAAACCAGGTAAGGCTGGCAGATTTCTTTCTCTGAAGGGCATTAGTGAAACAGATGGGTTTTTACAACAATCGGGTGTCTTCATTCCCCATGCCATAGCTTTATTCCAGATTTTTAATTTACTTAATTGAATTTAAATTCACCAGCTGCCGTGGTAGGATTATGAACTCACATCCCTGCATCATAAATCAGGGCCTCTGACTAGTCCAGTACCATAACCGCAATGCTATTGTGCTCCATCAGGTTAAAAATGACTTATTTCCAGGAATATGGGGAAAGAGCTGAGGTAAGGGACTAAATTGAACAGCTCTTTCCAAGACAATGGGCCAAATGGCTTTCTCCTGTATTCTAAGATTCTAGGACCTCCAGTTTCATCTCCACAGGCTATGGCTGACTCTGCCTGTGTTTCTGGCAGATGCTCTGTGGCTTATAGCAACTATTTTCATTTCACATCAAACCAACCGCTTCTGACCTCCAAAGTTTACCCTCACATCGTCAACACGTGTGCCATCCATCCTGGAAAGAGCCTGTTTCCTTTCCATATGTAGTACATGACTCACATAAAATGAAAATTGCCCACATCAACCAAGAGTTCCAAACAATATAGCCCACTCTAAAATCTCTTCTGTATTGAGAGCTGAAACACATTTGAGGTTAATCTAAATAGTTGCCACTCAGTTTGGTTGCTGGTGAATAAAAGAGCAAACCTCTTTGTGCAGCTTCCTGATTTTGTTCAGCTCTTGAATAGCACAATGGCCATATAACATTAAATGGATGTACAATAGCCCATCTCAATGCAGGTATATAGAAAACTAAAGACCTCCTTTCTTTCCTACCTACAAATAGTTGGCTGTTGAGCTGTAAGTGGATGTGTCCATCATCTGGGGCCTCTTGAGCTTTTTTTGGCAGGTGATCCACTTGAAGGGATGCCTCTTTGATATTTCGCTCTGCCCTGACATAATGCCACTGATTGTTGTTCAAATGAGTGGATGACTTCGCAATAACCTCTGATGGACCATTACCCACATCGAATGAGAACAGCACTTCCATTGGGGCTGTAAAATCACACACAATGGTGTTAGTCTCTGAACATAATATTCCATCAAAGCAAAGTACACTTCACCATTATAAGGAAAGAATTTTTATCTGTAGATAGTGCTTTTCATGACCTCAGGATATCCCAGAGTTACAGCCGATTAAGTATCTTTTGAAGTGTCCTCACTGTTGTAGTTTGGGGATCGTGGCCACTAATTTGCACGTGGCAAGATCCCACAAACAGCAATGAACTAAATGACCAGCTCAGTGGTCTGTTTCTCATGGCCTGAATATTGCCGTCGGCATGTGGGGACAGGCCCGACATGCTGACGCGCAAAATGACGCACGATAACATGGGGCGTGCATCCCGACGCCATCGTGCGTCATTTAGATCTTTCGTTTGGCGGATGCACACTGCAAGCAGCTGCGTACCTGCCGAACTGTCAACGGCCTATTAAGGTTGGCGGGGTGGGGGGGGGGTGGGGGGCAGGCGAAGACCCCAAGCAGCCTTTGCGTTTTTTTAGGAAACCTCATCCACGAGCGGGATGAGGTTTCCTACAGCTTTTATTAATTAAATGATAAAATTTTCCTAAATATAAAAACATGTGCCAGCTCATGTGACGTGAGTGGACATGTTTAGATAATTTTGTACTTTATTTATAACAAAATTTTTTAAGCAGCTTAATCTCCCTGAGGCAGCTCCGTGCCTCAGGGAAATTGTTGCACTTTCGTGCGCTGAGCACTACTGGTTGTGCGTCACGCTGGGCGGGCCTTAATTGGCCGGCCCATGTTAAATGGCGGCCATCGGTTCCGCGCCTGCCCCCGTCCGCCCAGCCCACCCGACATAGGTAAGTTTCTGGCCCATATGTTGGCTGATTGATAGATATTGACCAGGATATCGGGGAGAACTCCCTGCGCTTCTTTGAAATAACGCCATGGAATTTTTTGCGTCCACCCGAGAGGGCAGGTGGGACCTTGGTTTAACATCTGATCCAAAAGACGGCATGTCCAATAGTGCAGCACTCCCTCCGTATTGTACTGGAGTGCCAGCCTTGACGAGAAACAGGAAATGCTGGCAAAACTCAGCAGGTCCAGCAGTATCTGTGCAGAGAGAAACAGAGCTAACGGGGAGGACATCCCCTCAGCGGGTGCAGCGGGTGGGCCTGGAAGCGGGCATGCAATGGTCCACCGCCCACAATCAGGCCCCGACCACGATTTCACACTGGCTGGACGTGAAACTTGTGCTGACAGCCTCAGCGCTGCTGGGATGGCGGGGGGGGGGGTGGGGGGAGGGGTGGAGCGCAAGCACTGAAGTGTGAGCATGTGCGGGGGCAGTGCTCAGTGAAAGCTCCCCGAGGGCACAGAGCTGCCTCAGGGAGCGGAAGATTTTTAACCTGAAAGATAAAGATTTTACATATAAGATAAACATGTCCCCACATATGACTCAGTCACGTGAAGGCGGACATGTAAAAAAGGATGTGGAAAAATTTTTACTGTTTTTTTTTAGTGAGCGTTAGAAACCTCATCCCGCCCGTGGATGAGGTTTCGTTAAAAATGCAAAGGCCTCTTGGCCTACTAGCCCGCCCCCCCAACCAAACAGGTGAGTGGGCAGTGAAAAATCCAACTTTATTAATTACTTAAGGACCTTAGTATGCCTCTTAATCGTCAGAAGTGAGCAGCCACTTCTTGCGCGTGTCCGCTGACTGAAAGATCGCGAGAGTGCGCGATGATGTTGGGACACTATTTCACTCGTTTGGTTTGGCACGCGCCCGCCTACTTGGTGAAAAATTCTGCCCAACATTTCGACCCCAATACGACTCTTCTCTCGAAGAAGAGTCATATTGGACTCAAAATGTTAACTCCTGTTTCTCTCTCCACAGATGCTGCTGGACCTGCTGAGTTGTACCAGCACTCTTTTGTTTTTATTTCAAATCTCCGGCGTCCACTGTATTTTGCTCTCATGTCAGCCTTGATTGTTGTGCTCAAGTTTCTGAAGTTGAACTTGGACCCACAATCCTCTGATTCGGAGCTGAGAGCATGCCCTCTGAGTCAAGTCTAACATTTGAGTGTTAAAATAGCAAAGCTCATCACAGCTGTGATTTGCAATGGATGGACCAGGAAGAATTCACACAGAGTCAAGGTTGAGAATTCAGTCTTAGTTCATTAGAATTGTTCGGAACGTAACTAGGCCAAAATAAACTTGCAGAAGGTGCCAGCTTAGTCCAATGGCTGCAGTTGCACCTCTGAATCAGGTGGTTATGAACTCATACCCCATCCACTGCAGAACTTCAGCCCGTGAACTAGACTGATATTTTCTGTAGAACTGAGGGAGTTCTGAGTTACCAGAGGCACTGTTTTTCAGATTAAACACCAACCGAGGTCCTGTCTGCCTATTTGTGTGGATGTAAAAAGATCCCATGGCAATATTGCAGTCAGAATAAGGAGCTCGCCCAGTGTCCTTGCCAACATCTAGCTCTCAACCAACACCAGGGAAACACAACAGATTATCTGGTTATTCGTCTGACAGCTGCTGTGTGGAACATTGTGAAATGAAAGCCGTTGCAAATTGGTGGCCGACCTTAAAAACATGACTTCAGAAATAAGTCATGGGCTGTTAGGTGCTTTGGGATGCCATTGGATTGTGGAAAGTGATCCATAAAACAATGCAAGTTCTTCTATGAGGCACAGCACAACTCGTGCCATGAGGGTAATTAAAACAAAAACTGTTGGAAAAACTCAGCAGGCCTGGTAGCATCTGTGGAGACAGAGAAACAGAGTTAACGGGCAAGGTACCAGAGGGCACCTTTGGAACCACGTGCAAGCAAGAAACCGAGATGCAGAGAAAAACAGGTAAACATTATGGGATAAGAAAGCACACAATAGCAGCCAGGGAATGACCATTCCTAATATCACTTTTTTTTTTCCAGGGAAGGGCCAGCCTCCATTTGGTGCCTCCCACAAAATAGAATGGGGTTGAGAAACTTATCAGCCATGATTGAATGGTGGAGCAGAATCGATGGGCCGAATGGCCTAATTTCTGCTCAAAAAGCACAGCTGAGCAGCACGTAGGACCTCGAAAGGGTGGAACTTGCTATAGAGCGGGCCCAACTCTGACCCCAAAATTTTCACTCTGCATATGTGCCCACAAGCCTTCCTCCACAGCCACCCATTTAACAAAAAAAAACACTGTAGCTGCTGCTGCCATTTGGCAGTGCATTAGGAATTGTGCATGTGCATTCGACCCAAACAGCAGCCAACGGTGTGTGTGCACCTGTCCCTGACACCAATTAGTATATGAAATCCAGTTTTATGAAGCTGCCTATTTACATCGCCATTGAACGAGTGTCAGTGCTGTGATTGGCATCTGATTTCTTATTAAAACTCTGCAATGATATCCAGGTAGGGAAACAGCTGCAAGCACAGAGGGATCAACACCCCCCCCAACACAGAACACCAGTTGACTTCCCTTAACTAACACTTAACTTAGTAAATCAAGGCATAAAAAAAAACAAATTAATTGACTGTCTTTAATTAAAAAGAAAAGAAGCAGACATATAATTACTTGCTTTGTTTTACACAGCATCACCTTTATTTATTTTGGAGTACATGGATTGGAAACTGGAGGAATGTGCAGGTAATTTTGGCCCTAGCACTGGCGGAATGAAACCTAAGGAATAGGCACCAGCTATGAAATTATATGGTCTCATTTATAACCTGGTCTCAAGATATGGATCCGTGGACCACATTATAACAGGATCCTAGTGTATTGCCAATTGGAACACTCATAGGCACAGACCCATAGGCTGCTAAATTGTGATTTGGTGCAAGCACCACCATAACATTCTCCAAATAAAGCCAGTGCAGCAAAGGGGTATAGACATAGGAATGGCACCAGACCATTCAGCCCATTGAGAAATCTACTGTTGATGACTGATCTATATTGATAACTTCATATTCCTGCCTTCGTTCCCTCATGGTCAATACCCTTGCCAACAAAAATCTATCAATCCTAATTTTGAAACTTTCAACGGATCCCTAGCCTTAACAGCTTTCCGGGGAAAATAGTTCCAGATTTCCATTACCGTTTGAGTGAGCCATTATTTCCTGTCATCACAGCTGAATGGCCAAAAACTAATTTTAAGGCTGTGCCCCCTTGTTCTGGACTAACCCAGCAGAGGAAATTGTTCCTCTTTTTTTACCCCATCATCTCAACTAATCATCTGAAACACCTCAATTGGATGACTCCCTAATCTTCCATAACTCAAGGGAATACAACCCCAGTCCAAACCAGGGTGCCAGAGCTGGGTGTGCTGCTGAACCACAGAGCAGAATTTTTAGTTCGGTGGGCGAGCGCCATCGGCGGGCCCGGGAGTGGTTAGGAAAGGTGCTGCCGCCCGCGATCGGCCCTCGACCGCAATTTCACGCTGGTGGGTCAATCAAGGCCCGCCCAGCGTGAATGGTGGCTCCCCAGTGGTGGGGAAGGGCTGGGCGAGAGCGGTAGCCTGTCGGCCGTCAGGTCCAATGGCGACCCGGCGCCCAGTTTAAAAACGGCACAGTCAGCCCCTGGAAGGCTGCCTGTGACGAAGACATCTTCGGTGCTGTCAACAGGAGTTTATAAATTATGGCTTCAAATGCGGCTGCAGGCGCCAGGCGGGAGGGCAGGTCAAGTGGACACTCGGCTCCCCGGTTTTCTGATGAGTGCCTCCTCCTGGAGGAGGTGGCTGCCAGGAAGGGCACCCTTGTACCCAGGGATGGAAGGAAGAGGCCACTGGACCTTACAAAAAGAGCTTGGGAGGAGGTGGCAGCACTGGTCAGCAGCCATGATGTTGTGTGGCGCACCTGGGTCCAGTGCCACAAGAGGTTTAACAATCTGCTGTGCTCAGGAAGGGTGAGTACCATGTTGGCATGGATCAGTGTGTTGAAGTGTTGAGGTCTGGTCGTCTCTGCACTGTGGAGTTCACGATGTTAGAGTCTGAGTGCCAACTGTCAATAACACTGGGGCTGGCCAAGTGGGTGAGTCCTGGCTGCTTGGACTGAGTGCCTTGTGGATCGAGGGCCATGACTCGGACCTGCCCTGCATGATGCTCCTCAGGTGGGGTAGGCCAGGCTGCAATGGTGCTGCAGATAGAGAGTGGACTAATCAATGCTCCTCTGTCCTTTCAGGGGAAGATGGCCCATTACAACATTGAAAGGTCCCAGACTGGCAGAGGCCCCCAAAACCTCTGAATCCTCATGAGATACGAGCAGGATGCTTTGGAGTTGGAGACCCGGCTCGCAGCTCAGTCAACCAGCCATGGAGAAGCTGGGGTGTCAGATGTAGGTAAGAGTGCAGAGCATAGAGATGAGACTTCCGAATGGTGCAAGCATTCTTGTGTAGTCTCACCATTGACGGGAGCCTCGAAACTGGATTCCCCTTTGATCATTGAAAGACGATGATGCTATGATGCAGATCTCCATTCTCTCAATGCCTGGCATACACAGTGAAAGTGCGATGACTTAAACTAATGACATGTCGTTCTTCTCTCTTAGATTTGCCACCACGCACCTAATCGCAGGACCCCAAAGACCCACCCCTGACACCAAAGGACTGCCAGGCTCCAAATCACGCTCCTACATCACGCTCGGTCTCTGAGCCAGGCACCAGCGCAGATACCAGCACTTCGATGGGTGTTAGATTGGCGGCTAGAATTACGGTGCACAGCAGTGAAGGCGCTTCACACTCGCTTGAGGAGCAGGTGAAGGCAGAGAGTGCCCAGGGCGCTGGTAGACAGAGGACAATGATGATGCTCAGTTGAAGGCAGATGATGAGCCTCTGGAGTCGTCCATTAGGCGGCAGATGCTGGATATCCAGCATGATGTGCAGGAGGATCTGGTGGAGATCCATGGAGGTCTGTGTGCCATGGTCTCCATTATTCCAACAGAATCAGGGGTTCCTGGGATTATGGTTAGACGTGCAGGGCCTCAGGAGGTCAGTGCCAGTGTGGGAGATGGATGAAGCACCCAGTATCCCAGCTAGGTGCCCATCCATCAAAGGCGAGCAGGGAAGTCCAGAGCAACCTCACGTTGGCACAGAAGCTGCCTGTTATCTCTACGGGCTCCTCTCAGGGCGCTCTGGATGATGACAGCAGCTCCTCTGCCCCTCTGCCAGTGACCATGGCATCTGCTGAGGCTGTGGCAACTGGGGAGATGCCAGCAGTGGAACTGGCCGCTCCCTCCCAGGCAGGGCCAGCACAGGCTCCACTGGGCAGATGGCGATTGCCAAGGTCATCAAGTCCAACAGGACAGCAGAGTCAGCAGGCTGCCTCCAATGCCACTGCCAGTGAGTGGGGAGCACCAAGACGTAGCACTCACAAGCCTAAGTTTAAGGCTCCATGAGCACAAGAGGGGCTGGCCACGGGTGATCTTCTGTTGTGCAATGTTTTGTTTATTTTTACTGGTCTGGGGCTGAAGACCAGAGAAGATTCTGTTAATTTGTTTAGACTGTCAAAATGGGGTAAATTTTCTTTTTTTGTAATGGCCTGAGTATGCTTCACTTTTTTACTTAATGTGGTGCAGGGTACGCCAGTGTGTAATGCTGGACGTGGGTGACTCTAAACTTCATTTTACAGGCGCTGATTGTACTTTGGGGTCAAAGGAAAGGGTTATTTCAGACATCTGGGATGGAGGCAGCAGCCCTGGCATGAGGTGGTAGCTCTTATTTGGCAGCCTGGCTGAAGCAGCATTTGATCAAGGCATCTCTGGTGTCCCTGCCTCCCTGGAGGTTACAGAGGTCTGCCTCCATGCCCTCGGTGTTCTCCTCACCGTGCTCCTCCTCAGACTCACTACTGAATTCATTAGCTGTGGCCTGAGGAGCTGCATCAAAACCCTCTTCCTCCCGTAGGTCCCCCTTTGCCAGAGCCAGATTGTGGAGAGCGCAGCATGTGATCATGATCAGTGACACCCACTTTGGGTGGCATTGTAGTGCTCCCCCCGAACAGTTCAGGAATCGGACGTGAATCTTCAGAAGACCTATGGTTCTCTCTATCACCACCCTTGTGGAGGCAGGGCTCCTGTTACACTGCTGCTCTGCCTCTGTTCTTGGGTGGCAGAGAGGCATCATAAGCCACCTGTTCAAGAGAATAGCCCTTGTCACCCAGCAGCCATCCATCCAATCGGGCTGCAGCACTGAAGAGCCTCGGCACCTGGGAGTGTCTCAGGGTGTATGGTGTCATGGGAGTTGCCAGGGTACCTTGCACAGACTTGCGGAATCTGCATCTTGCGATCACAACTATCTGCACGTTCATGGAGTGGAAACCCTTCCTGTTAACGAAGGCACCCGGCTGACCCACTGGTGCCATGATGCCGCATGTGTGCAGTCGATTGCACCCTGGATACAGGGGATCCCAACAATCGCTGCAAAGCCTTTGGCTCGCTCAGGCTGGCTGGCCTTGTCCATAGGGAAATGAATGAAAGTCAATATCGGCCTGAACAGAGCTTCCGTCACCAGCTTGATGCAACTGTGGACAGCTGATTGAGAGACTCTACAAAGATGCCCCACTGACCCCTGGAAAGAGCCGAATGCATAGAAGTTGAGGGCCACTGTGACCTTCAGAGCCATTGGCATGGGGTGTCCACCCACATAGTCAGAGCTGATCTCAGGCCTAATCATCTGACAAATGGAGGTCACGGTCACCCTTGAGAGGTGGAGCCTCCTTCGGCATTGCACCTCAGACGTAATGAGGTAGCTGTGTCGCCGCCTGTAAACCTTGGCAGCAGGTCAGTGGTGTCTTCTGTGGCCCCTTCTGCCTTGGACTTCCTGCTGGCCCAGCACCCCTTGTGCCTGCATCTCTCCTCCCACAGGTCCCTCCCCTGCAAGCTGCATAAGGACACCTGGTCTCCTCTCCCTTCTGCCCCTCTCTTCCTCCTCAGAAGAGGTGTCCCCAGTGGAGACCACAACCCCCATTACCAGGGTAACAGAAGGCTGTCTGATACCTGGAAGGGTCCACACGGTCAAAATCCCCTGGGGTCCTTGGAGACACCAAGGGGACCTGAAACGAAGTCTGGAAATGCTAAGAATGAAGCCCCGAACAGAGATGAAGCTGCCCAAGTACCAATAAACCACCAGCAGCAAACCATCTCCCAAACTCCTCACTACTCACGCGGGCAATGCTGCATACTCTTTTTAACACTCCCGTGGTTGGAGTTTTGCAAATTGTTGGCTGGCCACCTGCCCGTTTTGCCCGTGCGACAGGCGAAATTTACGTTGCCCGGGCAACATGAAATCGACGTCAATTGCCTTCTTAATGGCTTTAACTGGCCTCTTAATTAACGGAGTACGCGGCTCAGCAGCTGCGCGCGCCCGCTGACCGAAATATCCTGAGAACATGGGATGATGTCAGGAGGCTCGCCCGATTTCACATCCAATCAGGTCAGGCGTGCACCCGCCCGATCGGCGTAAAATTCTGCCCACAGGATTGTTTCGGCGCAGAAGGAGGTCATTTGGCCCATCGTGTCTGCACCAGCTCTCCGAATGAGCGCCTCACCTGGTGCCATTCTCCCACCTTCTCCCCCCAACACTGCACACTCTTCCTTTCCAGGTAACAGTCTAATTCCCTTTTGGATGCTGTGTCAGCATGATGGGAGTCCATCCAGATGATGATTTAATTAAGTGAAGCCAATTATGTTATACCACTGGTGTCAAAGGCCATTTCAGTGTTATGGGCGTTTCTTTAATTCAGCCTTGTGATTTGAGTCTCACTGGCAAGGCCGGCATTTATTGCGGGATGAATTTGGGATGAATTGCCCTTGAGAAGACAGTGCTGAGCTGCCTTCTTGAATCTCTGCAGTTCATGTGGTCTAGGTACACGTGCAGTGTTTATTTTCTGTAGACAACTGAGTGCCTTGCTAGTTAAGAGTTAACATCGCTGCACCAGATCTGGAGACACATGTATGTAGGCCAGACCAGGTAAGGATGGCAGATTTCTTTTCCTGGAGGATATTAGTGAACCAGATTTTTTGAATATATGTGGTGACTATCACACTGGTGCCAATGACTGTGATATGATTGTTCTATTTGTTTCCATGTTGACAGAGGATAATTGCAATTAAATACAAGCTTGACCTGCATGTTCTTGTGCATTTTCATAACAAATTGATTAACTTTGACAAGATTCAAAATACTCCTACTTCATTTTAATGGGCCCCTAATGAGCCTAAAGTTTCATTTGTTACAAAGTTATGGGGATTTATTTTTATTCCCAATATAGAAAAATAACAAAGATCTTTCTCTGCTCCAGTCAAGAATCTTCTAGCAACACAATGCAGGCCAGTTTTTCGAAAGCTGTGAATATTGGGCTGGATCTTACTGCAGATGCAGATCTCGCTGCACATGCTATTAGTGAGGCTTTCTCCTGTGCCCTTCAGCTCAAAGAACATTTGCCCATAACTTGCAAGAAGTGCCAGCTGATAACAGTGCAGCGAGAGGGCACTGGGGCATCTAAGTCCTTGGTGAATGATGGGACCAACTATTTAATGTTTGTGACCAATGCGTTAATAGGATTGAGAAAGGGACAAAGGAAAAAGTTTGAACTAGAGGCAAATCAGGTGCCAGAAGGGAAAGAAAGATTGGATTTAATGAGAAAGATAGAAAAGAAAAACTTGCATTTATATAGCGACTTGCACAACCATCGACCATCTCAAGTTAGCGCTTTACAAGCAATGAAGTGCAATGAAAATGGAGCAACCACTTTGTACACAGCCAGTTCCCAGAAACAGCAATGTGATACTGACCAGAAAACCTGGTTTTTGAGATGTTGATTTAGGGATAAATATTGGCCAGGACAATGGGGATAATTAACTTCCTTGCTCTTCTTAGAAAAAGTGCCACAGGATCTTTGCATCCATCTGACAGACATCTAACAACTCAGCAGAAAGGTGACACCTCCAACAGTGCAGCACTCTCTCAGTTCTGCCCTGGAATGTCAGCCTTGATCTTTGTGCTCAAGCCCTAGAGTGGGACTTGAACGCACAGCTTCTGACTTAGAGGTGGGTCAACTGAGTCAGAGAGTTAAAAGCAACAGGAAGGAAAAGTAAGAACATTGTTTAAAGATGTAACATCTTGTTATAGAGTAGAGTTTCCAGACAACTATTCTTGGCGGAAACATTGATCTTCATTTACAAGATAGCAGCAGTAGCTACATGTGTGCACCTAGCTCTATAACTATAGCAGAGCTCTCTCCTCGACGTTCCCCGTGCTGTTAACTCATCAGTTTACACAGATCGTGCGATCTTATAACACAGGATTGTTCTTAAAGCTACAGTCCAAACATTTATCAAACTATAATTACTACAATCTATAATGCTTTAAATTCCTAAGGAAACTTTCCTATTTTCAGGCCAGAAAGGTTAATTGGTATGTATTAACAATTGTCACTTTGTTAAAAAAGGTGTTATCATTTTAATTATGAAGAATGAGAGATGCCCTTATTGAAACCGAGATTGCGTGGAGCCTTGATAGGGTAGATGCTGAGAGGATGTTTGCCTTCGTGGGGAATCTGTAACTAGGGGGCACAGTTTCAAAATAAGGGGTTTCCCATTTAAGACAGAGATGAGGGGGAATTTCTTCTTCAGAGGGTCATTAATGTTTGGAATTCTCTCCCCCAGTGAGCAGTGGAGGTTGGGTCATTGACCTGCCAGATCCAGTTGTGAATGGTGGTGGACAATTAAACAACTCACTGGAGGAGGAGGCTTCACAAATATCCCCTTCCTCAATGATGGGGGAGCCCAGCACATCAGTGCATAAGACAAGGCTGAAGCATTTGCAACAATCGTCAGGCAGAAGCGCCAAGTGGATAACCCTTCTTGGCCTTCTCTGGAGGTCCCCAACATCACAGATGCCAGTCTTTAGCCAACTCGATTCACTCCACATGATTTCAAGAAACGGCTGAAGGCACTGGATACTGCAAAGGCTATGGGTCCTGGCAATACTCCAGCAATAGTACCGAAGACTTGTGCTCCAGAACTTGCCGCACCCCTAGCCAAGCTTTTCCAATTCAGTTACAGCACTGCCATCTACCTAGCAATGTGGAAAATTGCCCAGGTGTGTCCTGTGCACAAAAAGCAGGACGAATCCAACTCAGCCAATTACTGCCCCACCAGCCAAATTTTGATCATCAGTAATATGATGGAAGGGTCCATCAACAGTGCTGTTAAGTTGCACTTGCTTCGCGATAACCTGCTCAGTGGCACTCAGTTTGGGTTCCACCAGGGTCACTCAGCTCCTGACCACATTAAATCTTGGTTCAAACATGGACAAAAGAGCTGAACTCCAGAGGTGAGGTAAGAGTGACTACCCTAGACACCAAGGCTGCATTTGACTAAGTGTGAGATCAAGGAGCCCTAGCAAAACTGGAGTCAATCTCCGCTGGTTGGAATCATACCTAGCATGAAGGAAGACAGCTGTGGTTGTTGGAGTCAATCATCTCAGTTCCAGGACATGACTGCAGGAGTTCCTCAGGGTAGTGTCCTAGACTCAACCATCTGCAGTGGCTCAAGAAAGCAAATCACCACCACTTTCTCAAGGGCAATTAGGGATGGGCAATAAATGCTAGCCTAGCCAGTGATGCCCACATCCCATAAGTGAATAAAAACTATGTATATTCAAGGCTGGGTTGGATAGATTTTTGTTTGACAAGGGAGTCAAGGGTTATGGGGACAGGCAGGAAAGTGGAGTTAAGGGCACAAATAGATCAGTCATGATCTTATTAAATTATGGGGCAGACTTGAGGGGCTGAATGGCCTACTCCTGCTCCTACTTCTTATGTTCTTATGTTCTAACCATGTTTAATGGCCAATTAATGTGCAAATTGATCTAACGGCAGGAAGGCCAACCTCAACCTTCCCTGCCCCAGGCTTAATCGAGTGAGTCAGAGAGGCAACAGACTCTCCACCCTGCGCCTTCCTGCTCGATTAAGCAGCTCCCCCCACTTCCTATCCCACTCCTGTGTGAAGGAGGGGCATTAAATTTAGTCCGTAGTGCGCAACTTCCCCACATTCACTCCCAATATAATCTTTGGGCGATAGTTGGACATGAAGGATATGGTGATCAGCTTTCCATTGTGTGTATCTCCTGATTTTCATTTTTATTGAAGTCATTGGAAATAGAAATCAGGAGAGATGTGCAATGGGTGGCAAACTGATATCAACATTTTACACTCTCACTCAAAGTCAAAGTGTACACCTCTTGTGTGATAATAGCACATAAAGGCTAAAATCTCCTTTGTAACACATTCACATTAAATCTATACTCTGCTCTCATAATAAAGGCTTTAAATCATTCACTTCAAACACATTTTTGGCACCTCATTTAAAATAGCTGAGAAAGGAATTTAACATAAAAGCATCGATGATTAAGAAGACCCTACCTGCAAGGCAGCAGCCTTGGATGGGACTAGAACTCTACCAACACCTGCTCCAGCTCAGTGTTGGCAATTGGACTGAAGAGAAAATGGAACATTCTGGCAGTACACAGCAGGACCCTCAACATCTCAGAAGATCAGCCCGTGGCTATCGTGTGAGGTGGGGAGTGGGATACAAAGCATTGCAGTTGTGTGGGGCAGACTGGGGTGGATCAAGGTGTCTTTCCCTGTCCATCATTGTTCAGGTAGTTTAGGCTGTGACTCCCGTGAGCTCCTATCTGAGATGCTGACCTCATGCCGACTGACATGTGCCAAATATTTCCAGAGCTTTCTGCTTTTAACTCAGATTGCAACCCAATAATTCTCACTGTCCGAAGATACTCACAGTTCAGCTCGATTCTTATGAAGTCCTTAATTCCGAGATTCTCCAGGAAAACCCCTGAGGAAGCAGTCGTTTTGAAGAAAAATGAAATGTCCGCGCTGAGTTCACCGTGGAACGTAGGAAAATGGAGATACGAGGACTCAGTGTTGAACGATGCTGCGTTCCAGTAATTTCCTGTGTGGATCAATATCAGTCTGTTACAGAGTACAATTCACTTACTAGTTAAACATAGCTCAATTCGTATTTAGATTGTCGCTCCACCATGGTAAGATGCTCTCAAACTATAGACATTTAAGCCATTTTTACAGGGTAGGAATCCCTCTGTGTAGCAATACTCTAAATGTGGCTGTGCAAATTTTCTCTCTTTGGTTTGTCATAGCTAGCACAAAGGAAGGTGGTTGTGGTTGTTGGAGGTCAATCATCTCAGCTCCAGGACATTACTGTGGGAATTCCTCAGGACAGTGTCCTCGGCCCAATGATCTTTAGCTGCTTCATCAGTGACCTTCCTTCCATCATAAGGTCAAAAGTGGGGGTGTTCACTGATGATTACACAATGTTCAGCACCATCCATGATTCCTCAGGGTATTTAAACAGTCCATTTCCAAATGCAGCAGGACCTGGACAACATCCCAGCTTGGGCTGACAAGTTGGAAGTAACATTCGCACCACACAATTGCCAAGCAATGACCATCTACAACAAGAGAGAATCTAACCATCACCCCTTGATGTTTAATGGCATTACCATTACTGAATCTCCCACTATCAACATCCTGGGGATTACAATTGACCAGAGAATTAACTGAACTAGTCATATAAATACTGTGGCTACAAGAGCAGGTCAGAGGCCAGGATTCCTGTGCGAGTAACTCACCTCCTGACTCCCCAAAGCCTATCTATCATTACAAGGCATAAGTTAGGAGTGCAATAGAATACTCTCCACTTGACTGGATGAGTGCAGCTCCAACAACACTCAAGAAGCTTGACATCATCCAGGGCAAAGCAGCCTGCTTGATTGGCACCCCATCCACAAACATTCTCTCCCTCCACCACAGTAGCAGCAGTGTGTACCATGTACAAGTTGCACTGCAGGAACTCACCAAGGCTCCTTAGACAGCATCTTCCAAACCCATGACCACTACCATCTAGAAGGACAAGGGCAGCAGACACCTGGGAACACTGCCACCTGGAAGTCCCCCTACAAGCCACTCACCATCCTGACTTGGAAATATATCGCCATTCCTTAACTGGCGCTGGGTCAAAATCCTGGAATTCCCTCCCTAACAGTGCTGTGGGTGTACCTACACCACATAGGCCACAGGGTTCAAAAAGGTTGCTCACCACTGCTTTCTCAAGGGCAATTAGGGATGGGCAATTAATTCTGGCCTAGGCAGCAAAGCCCACACCACATGAATTAGTGAAAAAAAAGACACACACTCCTTTGCTGGCATACATTTCTTAGGGTAAACTGACCAAATGGACATTTCTCTGTGCCTTGGCATGTTATTTGATCATGACAGATGTACCACTATAGCAGCTCTCTCAACCATTTCCCTTAGGGCATCCTCTCATTTTATTCTGGTTAATTTTCTCTTCTTTATGCAAAACACTGGCTATCTCAAGGCCAGAAAGGACCAACACTTATCTGGTTCAGGTTCCCTTGGCAACATGTTTCTTTTCAGGATCTGAGTTACTTGCACCTTCAAAGTCTTCTGGAACATCTCAGTAAGAATTTCTTTCTTACATTGTGCCTGAATGTATCCCTTGTTCTGCTTCCTGCATCAAATTAAATATTCCTGATTGGTCCTTTAAATCTCTGAGCCTTATTCATGTCAGTATCTCTGTTATGTGCCTCCTCAGCCCTCTCCTTTTCAACAAGATCCCAGTCCTCCAAGTCTCACATCATCAGTTTTTTTCTCCTAATTGTTTAAATAGCTTTTCTCTGCCCAGGCTTCAACTTAGCTAAATTTTTTCTGTGCTGAATATTATTGTTGTGTATACAAAGTACTCCAGATAACTAGTGGAGATTGATAGCAGTGCCTCAAACATTGACATGACTATGACCTGCTAACGCAATACAGACCAAGAAACAAGCCCAAGGGATTCCAAACCTGCATACAGAACCATTGAATGATAGAGCACTGAAGGAGGCCATTTGGCCCATTGTGCCTAAACTGGCTCTTTGGTAGAGCTACCATTAGGCTCCTTCTCGTGTCCTTTCCCATTGTTCTGCAAATACTAATAACGCATAGCTTCCTTGACTTTGTGCTCCATTCCTCTATT
This sequence comes from Carcharodon carcharias, assembly GCF_017639515.1. Taxonomy (NCBI): domain Eukaryota; kingdom Metazoa; phylum Chordata; class Chondrichthyes; order Lamniformes; family Lamnidae; genus Carcharodon; species Carcharodon carcharias. Next base: position 25,168,596 of record NC_054478.1, on the reverse strand, counting down.
TATATAATATCGAATCCCATATGCATTTTTAAAAGCCATCTCAAATCACCTTGCCACCTTCAAAGACTTCTGCCTGCACACCACCAATTCCCTCTCTTTCTGCACCCCTTTCAAGATTGGACCATTTAGTTTATATTGTCGCTTCCCATTCTTTGTAGCAAAATGAATCACTTTACACATCTCCGGGTTAAATTTTACCTGCCCATTTGTCTGAAGAAGTCTGCTACTATCCTTGTCAATGTTTACCACATTTCTGAGTTTTGTGCAAACTTTGACAATTTTCCCTGTACATCCAAGTCCAGCTCGTTAATATAAATCACAACAAGCAGTGCTCCTAATACCAGCCCTTTGGAAATACTACTATATACTTCCCTCCGTCTGAAAGATAACCATTCACTGCTCTCGGTTTTCTGTCCCTTAGTCAAATTTGTACCTATGCTGCCACTGTCCCCATAATCCCAAAGAGTTTAAGTTTGCTTACATGTTTATTATTTGCTACTTTATCGAATACCTTTTGAAAGACCATCAACGGCACTAACCTCATCAAGTCTATGTTACTTCATCAAAGAACTTAATCAAGTTAGTCAAGATGGCTTAGCTACTCACCATCTTACCTCAAGCCTCAAAAGCAGATGCAAAGCACTATTTCATTTCAAAGCACATTTTATACCAATTCTGCATTCTAAATGTTTCTGCCAGAAATATGTTAAATAAAGTAAAATGTTCATTCTGATTGATGCGATCTGTAGCAAGATCAAAATATTAGTACACAGCAATTGTTTTAATAAATTACTAACAATTTGTTACAAATGTAATAAAATATTAAAATCTATTTACATTCTTCAAACAAAACTAGCTTTAAAGTGAAGACGGGTAAGTACTTAATGAAGAAACGAAGCTGCTTGTAGAGTGAGATGTGGTAGCCGGGGAGGAGGTTCATGTGGGGTATATCAGTTGAGGTGATTGACTTGTTACAGTGCTATGAGTCCTTTGTAATTCTATGCAATAGAATAAGAAAGAAGACAAAGGCTCAGATTTTCCAGTGGACATGTCAGTGAAACTGTGAGCATTCACCATCATTAATCATTAATGAAACTGAGAACAACTTCAGGAGTCCACCAATAAGCAGGATAACACAGGAGTTCAGAAGCTGCTGTCAGTGAATCTATGCCCCTGCTAGAGGCTTCCGCAGACTGGGATCTCCACTGCAATCACGATTTAACAAGCGCTTTCACTTTAATACTCGTCGTGAAAAACCGTGGAAAAAGCTACACCTTGCCGAAAGAGGCGTAACTAGGTTTTTAATAGCGCAATAACTTCATAATTAAATCAACAGCAACAGTATTTATATAACACCTTTAATGTTATAAAATGTCCCGAAGTGTTTCACAGGAGAAAGAAAGGAGAGAATTTTCAGCCCTCCAGGCAAGCCGGTCAGGATCGAGCGGGCGTGCAGTTGATCGCCGCCGGTGATCGGCTGTGCGCTGCCATTTTACGAGGGCCGGCCAATTAAGGCCCAGCCAGTGTGACGCGCACCCGGAAGCGCTCAGCACTACCTGTGCCGGTTGGGGGGATGGGGTCGGGGGGCGGTTGTGGGGGGGGGGGGGGGGGGCGGTGCGGTGGGGGGGTGGGTGTGGGGGCGTGGAGGGGGGGGAGGGGGGGGAGAGGAGGGAGAGGAGGGGCAGCCCGCCAAACTGAAGTCTGGAATGACGCGCGGTGACATCGGGATGCACACCTGACATCACGGCGTGTCATTTTACGCGTTGGCACGCGGGGCGAATGGAAGATTCTGGCCTTGAGCTGGGGGGACATGCTTATGAATTTTCATAAAACGTTTTATTTAATTTATAAACCCTTCAGGAAACCTCATCCCGCCCCTGAATGAGGCTCCATGAAAAATGCCAAGGCCGCCTGAGCTCTTTGCCACCCCCCACCCCCACCCCGCCAACCTTAAGGTTGGACGGGCAGCCCTGAGAATGACTTTAATTAGCTCAATAATGGCCTTAACAGGTCTTTGACAGTTCGGCGGGCGCGCAGCTGACTCCAGTGCCTGCCCGCCGAACGGAAGGTCAGAATGACACCCAGTGATGTCGGGATGCATGCCCGACGTCAACCCCGTGTCGTTTTACATGTCAGTGTGCGGGGCCTGAACAGAGGATTCTGCCCCAAGTTTTGACCCTGAGCCACGTGAAGCCATATTAGGGCAGATGGCCAAAAACCGGGTCAAAGCGGCAGGTTTTAGACAGCGTCTTGAAGGAGGGAATAGAGTTAACGAGGCTTAGGGAGGGAATTCCAGGGAGCCTAGGCAACCGAATGCATGGCCACCAATGGCAGCGCAATTAAATCAGGAACGCTCAAGATGCCAGAGTCGGATGAGTTCAGGCAGCTCAGAAGAGCTTGGGGAGATCACAGAGATAGGAAGGAAGCGCCTCACACCCTGACAGGCTCTGGAAAGCTAATTTTATATTGCTGCAATGTCAAATTTTCCATTCCAGTTTGAGGGGAGATGGTGACATAGATTAGAGGCAATATCATTGGATCAATAATCTAGACGCCCAGGCTTATGCTTTGGGGGCACAGGGTCAACTCCCACCATGGCAGCTGGCGGAATTTAAATATAATTAATAAGTCTAGAAAGCTTGTCTCAGTAATGGCGACCGTGACAATTTTAAAAATTATTAATTTACAGGATGTGGGCATCGCTGACGAGGCCAGCATTTATTGCCAATCCCTAATTGCCCCTTGAGAAGGTGGTGGTGAGCTGCCTCCTTGAACCGCTGCAGTCCGTGTGGTGTAGGTACAGCCACAGTGCTGTTAGGGAGGGAGTTCCAGGATTTTGACCCAGCGACAGTGAAGGAACGGCGATATATTTCCAAGTCAGGATGGTGAGTGGCTTGGAGGGGAACTTCCAGGTGGTGGGGGGGCCATGTATCTGCTGTCCTTGTCCCTCTTGATGGTTGTTGTAAAAACCCATCTAGTTCACTATTGCCCTTTAGAGAAGGAATTCTGCCATCCTTACCTGGTCTGGCCTACATGTGGCTCCAGACACACAGCAACGTGGTTGGCTCTTAACTGCCCCCTGGGTGCGGTGTTACTTGGTTGCCCAACCCCTTGGAGTGGGCAGCATACCTTGTTCTGAGTTTGCCCCTGGGCAAGTTGCCAGTGGGTGGGAATGAGTCAGGGAACAGCTCCCCCTGATTTTCCCAGTCCCACCTCCTTACCTCCAAACCCCTCTCCACAAGCTGGGAAAATCCAAGCCTTAGGGCTACATATTACGGGCTCCACGCCAGCTCACTCCGCAAACGCAATGCACTGCGGGCAGGCTAGATAGCTGTCAGTGGGACTTCCCTCCCTCACTTGCAAGGGAGTCCCGCCCACAGTAGCTGCCAGACAACTGGATTGGCCAGCAGCTCCAGCAGTCTCGGCAGTGCCAAGGATGTATTAGTGGGCACTGCCAGGACTACACGCAGGCCCAAGAAGAAGGTTCAATGGATTCCGGAGCAAGGTAAGCCAGGGTTTTGGGCTGGGATGACTTGGGAAGCGGGGTGGGGGCAGTGGGGGGTGGTTGGTTTTAGAGAGCGGGTAGGTAGGAAGAAAAAGGGGGGTACTATCTTGGGGGGGGGGCTGCCCCTTGATGCCAAAGGGCACACCCCACAAAGATAGTAACCCCCTTCCTTCCCACCTTTTTAAAAACACTAAAAAAAAAACGGCCTGCCCACTCCCGCTCAACTGCCCACACCAACCGTATTGTGGCATGGCCAGGGTATTATTGGGGGCAATTGGCTTGGGGCTTGGTACAAGCTCAACTGACCCCTAATCATTAATTTCAATATGGCGGGCGGGCTGCCTGCCAACTTGGGTGCCCAACCACCTACCATGTTATGGGGATGAGTTTAGGGATGGGCAGATGTCCAGTTTTATGTGCCCGTCCGCCAAAACACGCCTGGCGGAGGCAAGTAAAATCCAGCCCTTGGTTTCAAATCCAGGCTACGGCTGGACCCCTTCATAAAGAAGCGAATTGTGCAGCGCTCTAATGGACCGAAGCCCTGTCTCTGGAAACAAAAATACTCCGAAACAATTCTTCCTCGTCCCCCATTGAAATAAATTCAGAATTCCTGACAGCGTTATCATCTACGGCGATATTTTGGATGCGCCACCGACTCAGAGCTAGAACTCCCACGCCGAGTGTCTTCTGAATCTCCCCACAGCGTGGGCAGGGAATGGGGAGGGGGATGGGTAGGGGGGGTGGGGTGGGGTGGGGACGCATTCCTCAGTTATCTTTCCAGCTGGAGATCAGCAGCCTAGCCTTAGTAAAAAACAACTTGCAGTGAGCAAGTGTTTTTTTTTTTGAGGACAACGAACGGATTTCATGGCGTTCATCAGTCAGGTGTTCTTTAAATTAGACCGTCAACTATTGTGATGTCACATAGATTAATTTGACTTTTTTGATTTGATTTCAAATGCTGGGTAATTTAGCACCAGCCTGACATCCATTCTGAGAGGCCATTTATGAAACTTAACCGCAGGACACTTACCATCACCATGGCAACGTAATGGTCCAAGCTTGTAGGTGGCTTCAGAGCCCGTCTTGTTAATGTCTCCAATAATAATCTGAGTCACAGGCAAGTGATCTTTGTGTGAAAGGAGGCCTTTGTCACTGGTCCTGCCAAAATCCAGGATAAAAATAAAAATTACTCAGAAATAAAGTACACTGTGGCTTAATAAGCTCTGTACAGCTGCCAGATAAATAGGCTAATCGACTTCCAGCGAATAAGCACAAACAGATTCGAACCAGCTTCAGCCTTGCCTCAGTGGTTGCTTTCTTACACAGGAACGTTGTGGGCTCACGTCTCACTGCAAACCCTGGAGCGCCAAGTTTAGGGTGACACTCCAGTGCAGGCTTTCAGATCAGGTGTTAAACTGAGACCCTTTCAGGTGGATGTAAAAGACCCCAAGACACTATTGCAAAGGAGAGCAGTAGAGTTCTCTCTGGTGTCCTAACTAATATCCACCCTCAGGCAATGTCACCACAACAGGTGACCTAGTCATTATTACATTGCTGGGACCTGGCTGTGCACAAAGAATTTGTGATGTCTGCAACACTCTAGAGGTAACTGATTGGCTGTAAATTGCTTTGAGACATCCTTAGGTCATGGAAGGCACTTTCTTGCATCAACCTTTCAGGTTGTGAAATTGTAAAAGGCATTTGGAATTTCTTTAAAAAAGCACGAGTTGGATAATCTACCGGGGGGTGGGGGGGCAGACAACACCCTCCCCGGACATGCACCACCCAACCCCCACTCCCGGAAACAGCCATAAAGCACTGCGCAGGGTGGGCTGATGAAGGCCAAGTGGGTCTGCTGGAAGGCCCAGTCTCTGGAACTGCCAGCTAATCTGATTGGCCGACAGCTCCATCAGCCCTGGAGGCACCAGGAAGGTGTCAGTGGCAGCAGCCGGGACTACAGAAGAAGATGAGGACAGGTCCCTGGAGCAGGTAAATCCAGGATCTTGGGCCTGGAGGGTTTGTGTAGATTAGGGGGAGGGGAGGGGACATGTTTAAGTCAGGGAGCATGTAGGTAGGCGATTGGCAAAGGGCAGCCCCCGAAGTGAACTCCCCACCACCACACCCACCCCCCCTTCATTCCTGCTCTTAAAGCACTAGAGTTAAAATTGGGCTTCCTGCCCTTGCCCTGTTGCCCACGTGTAGAAACTAGATGTATTGTCCTTCCCTCCTGTCAATCACTCATCATGTGATGCAATTACAGGGGCTTTGACCAATAAGCTTATTGCGCGGGCATCCTGTAGGTGGGCCTCACAACGGAGAAATTGCATCTAGCTTGCAAAGCACCTCTACATGTCTCCTAAATAACGTTTAGCCTTTTCCTCACCAACCCTGCTGCTCCAACAAGTTATTACACCACGTTAGACACTTTATGACCTGGGCAACATATTGTCAGGTCAACTGACTTGATAACAAGTCTAATTGAGCCTTAATTATTTATCTAAACATGGTGGATGGGGTGCCGATTTCAGACCTGCTCCCCCACAGCCCCCGCACCGGATTGGAGGGGTGTTTGGGGGTGGGGGGAGGAATGTGGTGGAATGGGCCCCCCCCCTCCTCTATTTTACATGCCCATCCCCCCACCACAGTAAACACACCCACAGGGGAACATAAAATTCAGCCCACTGAAGCAACTAATCGTCCAATGTCTGCTGAAAACCTCACTATGTCAGAATAAAACTTTCAACATTTCCCAATTTATTAATAACATGTCAAGTGAACAGAGATTGGGATAGATAATTTCACTGATCTGTTAATTGCTGGGCAGATGACAATCAATTAATTAAGAGAATCCTCTCTGGGAATCAGTAAAAACCCTTGGCATCAAAGCTAATGCTTGCCCTGGCTTGGTTTTTGATTTTACATCTTAAGAATGTCTAACATTGATTGGATTAGTTAAATTGCTTTCATGAAAAGCATAGCAACAATAAACCTTAGAAAAAATACCTCAGGCAACACATACATTTTGATAAACTACAACTTTGTAGTTAACCTTTCTACTGTTAGAAAATAATATTTAGTTTTAATAAAGTGCATTCCAGGTTCCATTTTTCACGTTCTGTTTTAATTAAATAATATTTCACATATGTCTGACATTCTGTAAATGAAGTGCAGACACAAACTCAACAAGAGCTAGCTAGTTATCTGAAAATTAATGACAATCTGGAAGTAATGACAGATTGGGATCTAACAGGTGCTCTTGAATGACTGATATATAGAACAGTGGATATATGTGAGGGAATGGCTTGCTGTATCTGACAGAGGGAAAGGAACAGGTTATGAATAGAGTGGATGAGACCCGAAAGGCAGCACATTTTACAATCCTGCCTGATTTTCTTTACTAATACTTCAGGTAGAGTGTTAAAAGGGTTGCCAATTATCTATGGTATTCTTTGTCTGCCACTAAATTACAAGTCATTATTTAATTGATGAGTACTGATGCTAGCAGATCTCCTTTGTCATTGCTCACAACAACAAAGAACCTGCATTTATATAATGTATTTAATAGCCTCAGGCCCAAAGCACTTTACAGCAAATGAGACACTTTTGTGATGTGCAGGGACAGTTATACAGGAAACATGACAGCCAAACTCCCCACAGCAAGGTCCCACAAACAGCATTGAGCTAATGACTAGCTTGTCTGTTTTAGTGATGTTGGTTGAGGAATAATTATTGACCAGGACACCAGGGAGATCTCCCCTGCTCTTCATCAAATCGTGCCATGGGATCTCTAGCATCCACCTGAGAGGGCAGGAAGGCCTTGGTTTAATGTCTCATTTGGAAGGTAACCTCAGCACTGCACTGGAGTGTTGGCTTTGATTTTCTGCTCAAGTCTCTGCAGTTGGAACTTAAATCCATTGTTCTGTGTGATTAGAAAAACTAAAAAGCGGTGTGAAATAATACAACCTCTACTAGCATCAGTAGTGTACTTAAGATTGACAAGGTGAGTGAAATATCTATGCCTGAATGAAGTTTAACAGTTTTGATAAACTGCTTAGCCTCCCACACGAATTTTAATGGTACTCATTTTGATGTGGTTCCCCTGGCCCTGAGTCAGAATCAACGCCCTCTGGCAAAAGAGCCCATGCTGATAATAAGATTGGTGGGGCAAGGGGGAGGTGGGGACAAAAACTATGTTTGTTCAGCCCTGATGGAGACAGCAACCTTTATCCTGTTACTAGCATACTTGTAACTTGATAAATAGCAAAGGGTTAGATTGAAATAGCAGGAAAAGGGAAGCTTCTGCAGTGATGGTGTCGTGGCAGAGATCCAAGTGATACACGAAGTTGTCAGCCATTGCTGCCTTTACTAGAGAGTGCAATACAATGGCAGCCCTCTTTCTGGTGATTTCTTGGCAGATATAGAACAAGAATATTAGGGTTAGGGTAACAGGGCATCTTTTCATTCCCTCTTGCCAAATGAACCAAGCCTCATTATGCATGCTTGGCTGAGAGCCTAGACTTCCATTAGTTTGTTGAAACAGGTTCCTTGATTAACAACTCAAGCTTTTTTTTTCCTTGGCTCTATTTTGTCAATGGTTCAATGTGTCTTTACTTGGTGAAAAGCGGTCAACTGCTTATAGTTTCTGTGATTGATACTTTAAAGGTCTGGTTGGTTGACATTTTTATAGGGTTGTAGTAACAGCAGGTTTTCTTAACAAAGTTATGAATGGCTGATTTTTAAGTGTTTCCACACATGGCATTGTTACTACAGGGTTCATTGGTTGTGTACAGAATGTATACTGGGTGAATGAGCATGTAAGTGCTCAGACTAGGGGCAAACTTGCTCCAGCCTACTTGGTGGCATGATGATGACCCTGTAAATAATAAAATTGAGCAAAAACCTCAGGAAAGAACTCTTGAGTTAGTCCTGTGAAGCTATGGCAACCAGAAGAACCAAAGTTAGGTAGAAATTATTAGGTGATAAAATTAGACATTCTGTGCAGATTTAGTAAATACAATAATGGTGCAGGAGATTCATCTAATAATGGTCCAATACAGATATCAAAGACATGTGGTACAGGTAGTGAGTCAGTGTTGATCTGGTATAGACAGTGAATCAGTGGTGGTCTCATACAGGTATTGAGACATTGGTGATCCGGCAAAGTGAGTTACATGTGCACAAGTCATTGATGGTGACAGGGCAAGTTGAGAAAGCACTTAATGTGCACAGGCAACACGAGGAAAAAGGATTTTTTTATGCAGTGAGCGGTCAGGGTCTGGAATGCACTGCCTGCGACTGTAGCAGCGGTAGATTCATCCATGGTTTTCAAAATTGGATAATTATGTCAAGTGAAAATGTTTGCAGGGTAAGGGTGGAGGAGTGGGACCAGGTGAGTTGCTCTTGCAGAGTGCTGGCATGGATACACTGGGTCAAATAGCCCCCTTCTATGCTGTAAGCATTCTATGATGCTATTCAATATAATTCCAGCTTCCCTCACTACCCCTTGATTCCAGTATTACCCAAAGATCTATTGATCTCCGTCTTGAATATACTCAACAATTGAGCTATCTGCAGCTTTCCGGGACAGAGAATTCCAAAGACTCACAACCCTTTGGTTGCCAAAATGGTTCCTCATTTAAGTCCCAAATTGTCAACTCCTTAATCTGATACTGTGACACTGGTTCTTGACTCCCCAGTTAGGGAAAACATCCTCTTAGCATCTACCCTCTCAAGCTCCTTACAAATTGGATATTCTTCATTCTCATTCTCACCTCTCATTCTTCTAAATTCCAGGGAATATAGCCCTATTCTACTTAATCTCTCCTTAGAGGACAATCCCCTCATTCAAGGATACAGTTTAGTGAACCTTGTTTGCACTCCTATATGAATGTTCTGCCTTAGATAAGGAATAAAACTGTACACAGTATTCCAGGTATGGTCTCACCAAGGCCCCGTATAATTGTAGTGAAGCTCAATACTTTTACACTTCAATCCCTTTGAAATAAAGGCTAACCTACCATTTGCTTTCCTAATTATTTTCTGAACCTGCATGTTAACTTTCTGTGATTCATGTACAACGGCACCCAGGTCCATCTGATACCAACATTTCCCAGTTTTTCAGTTATATCCCTTCCTGACTAGGAACTACATCCAGTGAAGGACAGCTCCTTCACTTTCACTGGGTCAAAAATCATGGAACTCCCTCCCTAACAGCACTGTGGGTGTACCTACACCACATGGACTGCAGCGGTTCAAGAAGGCAGCTCACCATCACCTTCTCAAGGGGCAATTAATGATTGTCCACAAATGCTGGGCTAGCCAGCAATTCCCACATCCCGTGAAAGTATGAAGAAAAATAAAAAATACCCTGCCTTTCTATTTTTCCTTCCAAAGTGGATAATTTCACACTTTCCCATATTATATTCCATCTGCCATGTTCTTGCTCACTCACTTAACCTGTCTATATCCCTTTGCAGCTTATTTGCATCCACCTGACAGCTTTTCTTCATCAGCAAACTTGGAAACATTACGTTCGGTCTTTGACATAAATTGTGAATAACTGAAGCCCAAGTAGTGATCCTTGTGGTGCCGTCCTACTTATAGACTGCCAACCCCAAAATGGCCTTTTTAATCCTGCTCTCTGCTCCCTGTCCTTTAGGGAATTCTCAATCCGTGCTAGTGTATTACTCTCTACCCCATGAGCCCTAAGCTTTGCAATGTCTTGCGCTGCACCTCATCAAATGATGTTTGAAAATCCAAATACGCTACATCCACTGGTCCCTCTTTATCTACATTATGGGTTATCACTTCAAAAATATCTTGAATAGATTTGTCAGACATGATTCCCCTTTCATAAATCCATGTCGACTCTGCCTAGCCATATTATATGATTCTCTCAGTGCCCTGTTACCACATCCCTCATAACAGATTCTAGCATTTACCCAGCTACCTTCAGGTCACCTGTTCCACCCTTTCTTTGTTCTCACTCTCTCTCCTTTCTTGCATAGCTTGAAAGGGCATAAACGATTATGTTTCTTCTTGTGACAAGTCAGAAATAATGAGACAGCAGCAATAGCCCACACGGGATTGAGTGGGAATTTGTGGCTCAGGTCTGAGTTGACGTACTTAAATCAATAATCAATGTGCTTAATTGCAGCTTCTGTGTTTCTGTGTTGGACCATAAAAATGACAATCATGGGGACAGCATAAACTCACACAGATATGGCACAGATATATGTATACACACACACACACACATGCACATACATACATTCACCTGAGTGACATAATTTTCAAACTTAATGGAACAGAACTGAGGATCATAACTCCACAAAAATCAACATTACACAGAACATCAAAAGGCTGTTATTCATTTTTCCAGCATTAAAAGATTGAGCTACATCGTATCAAATGTAATTATATCATTTTTCTAATATTCGGTTTGTCAATAAAAATCACTTCAGCTTTCAACAGAGTCCATTTTAAGCGGCGTGCCAGTGGATTGCTGTCTCTGGGCCAGTGTATGCTGGAAACTACCGCCCTTCATTTAAGAATTAGTGGTTGACGAAAAGGGTAAGGGGACAGGGCTGACAGACTTACACACAATTCGGCCCAAGGGCATTTTTACTGGGATCTGAGAGAGGAAGCTATTGCGACTTTCCCGGCAGGCTGAAGCAGGTGGGAAGGATGAAGGGGCCCCTTCAGATCATTTTCTTTGTGGGGGACACGAGGAGCCCAATTGCCGACTTCACCTCTCATCTCCCCTGACCTTTAATCCACCTAGCTCCCTCTCTTCTCATTCCCATCCCTCGGACCTACTGCTTATCTGGAAGCTTGAAGGTGCCCCTCAGCCAGCACTCAGCTTCTGCTGATGTCCTCTTCCTGCCAATTCATGGAATTAGTTAGTACGTTAAATTTTACAGCACCATACAGGCCATTCAGGCCAGTAGGTCTATGCCAGTGTTTACCCTCCCACATGACCTCCTTTCACCTTATTTCATTTAGCTCTATCAACCTATCCTGCTATTCCTTTTTCCCATGTGTTTATCTAGCTTCCCCTTAAATACATCTATGCTATTTGAATCATCCAAATTCAAACCACTACAGCTGATAGCGATTTCCACATTCTCCCCACTCTGGATAAAGGAGGGTTCTTCTGAATTGCCCACTTGATTTATTGGTGGCAGTTTTATCGCAAAGGCCCTTAGTTTTTCACCATAACAAAAGCGGAGACATCTTCTCCACCTATGTCCGATTCCTAGCGATGTATAACTGCATTAAAGCAAGGCCCAGTGGTTAGGGGCCCTCTGTTGCATCTGTCTGCCTGGAAAGATCTTACATAAAGGCAAGTCTTTTCTTTCTTTACAGGGGACCCACCTGGTGAGAACCTCATTTTTACCCAGTGTTTCTGATCTGAAGTTACGCACCTCTGGAAAATTAAGCCTTGTCAGTTATAACTTAAGTTTCCTTGTATTTACTGTGAATCCGTTATTGATCTCCTATCCGGGAATATCAGATTCTGCAGTCATCTTTGAGAAGATTTATAAATTCTGGTTTTGTTCTAATGCAGAATGAGTTGTCAAGCTAGTTTGAAATTGTGTTGAAAAGCATGCACAGTCCACGCCTGAAAAAAAACTGTGCACTGGTTACAGAATTTGTGCAAAGGTTTTGATTTTTATTGCTTGTCTCAAATGGTTAACTTCGTTGCAAGCTCATCAAATTCTTGAGAAGTATTTCTACTAGTTTCAGTCCCTGTCAAGGGTATTATATCCACTGTGGTAGTAAATTATTAAATAATCTGCATTCAAAACCAATAAGATTCAAGATGTACGCTTTATTCATCCAAGGCCTGAATTTTTCGGATGGTGGGTCCCCCCTCTTGCCATCCAAAGAGTCGGTGGGGAACACGTTCCTACCAACTCCAAGTGCACCGCTGCCCGTTTACATTTGAATGAGAATCAAGCGGCTGCAGGCAGGATGTCTGCCCCTCACTCGGGAGGAAGTTCCACCTTAAAGAGCTGATTGGCTGGCAGCTCTCTAGCCCCTGCAGCGACAATACAATGCAGCGACAGGGAGACATCAGAGCGGAGAGCGGAGGCCAGGGTAAGTTTAAGCGGTTAGTGCGGGGATGGTAGGGAAGTCCTGGGGGAGAGGTGTGCGAAGGGGGCGATCGGGTGTCGGGGGAGAGGCTGGAGGGAAGCATAAAATTCAGGCCCACGTCTTATGATTCTTTGTTTTCTCTTTTCATCATTGGGGCACATATCTTCCACTAGGATATTGAGGTTCTAACCCTTGATCATTGCCCCTCATGGTTCTATCTCAAGTCCTAAGTTAGTCATCATAGATAATCCTGTCCACCCCCCATCTATCCCTCTAACTCTGTGCGATGCACTCACTGTTTGGACCGATGCGGATATTGTGCCAGTAACAGAAAAGTCTCTTGGCTGTTGCAATGAAATGCCACATACTGCTACAGATCCTGTTGTTTCTTCAAACATTGTCTTTTTTATTTTATTTATGCATTCATGGATATACGCATTGCTGACAAGGCCTGCATTTATTGTGCCTTCCTAGTTGCCATTGACAAGGTGGCGCTGAGCCTTCTTATTGAACCACTGCAGTCCATCTGATGTAGGTACACCCAGAGTGCTGTTAGGGAGCGAGTTCCAGATAAAGACCCAGTGCTGATGAAGGAACAGTGATACATTTCCAAATCAGGATGCTGTGTGACTTGCAGGGAAACTTGTAGGTTGTGGAGTACCCATGCATCGAGTGATTCTGTCTTTTGGGGTGGTAGAGTTTGCAGGCTTGCAAGGTGCTATTGAATGAGCCTTGGTGAGTTGCTGCAATGCATCTTGTAGATGGTGCACACTGTTGCTACTGTGCATCGGCAGTGGAGAGAATGAATCTTTAAAGTGGTGTATGGGGTGCCAATCAGGTGGGTTGCTTTGTCCTGAATGACATAAAGCTTCTTGAGTGTTGTGGGAGCTACACTCATCCAGGCAAGTGGAGAGCATTCCATCACACTTCTGACTTATGCTTTGTAGATGGTGGACAGGCTTTGATGAGTCAGGAGGTGATCTATTCTCCACAGAACTTGCAGCCTCTGACCTGTTCTTGTAGCCACAGTACTTGGGTGGCTGGTCCAGTAGTTTGCTCTCTTGGTGTTTTCTTGAAGTGACCTTTAGTGAGCTTGGACTGAAATGCAACTTGAGTAAAGATGTTTGTTGTATCCTCTGCAGCAATTTCTACATCACCTACAGGTGGGGTCAGTTGTACTGTTCAGTTACTAAGCATCCTGCTGGCTCAGCTTAGATCAGGAATGGATGCATCCCTGTGGATTTCTGCCTACTGGGGACCCTTTAAGCTCTAAAGTCAAAACCTTTGAATTTACAGGCCAGAATATTGCCGTCGGCATGCAGGAGCAGGCCCGACTCCAAAAATGATGCACGATGACATCGGGCAGGCGTCCCAGTGTCACTGCGCATCATTTAGATATTTTGTTCAGCGGGCAAGCACCAGAGGCGGCTGTGCACCCGCCGAACTGTCAACGCCTATTAAGGCCATTAAGAAACCAAATCAACTTGTTAGCAACGCTGCCTGTCCAACCTTCGGGAGGCGGTGGGGGGGGGGGGGGGGGCGGGGGGGGTGGGGGGTGGCAGGTGAAGAGCCCAAGCGGCCTTCGCGTTTTCCAGGAAACCTCATCCAAGGGCGGGATGAGGTTTTCTGAAGGGTTTATAAAATTAATAAATAAGTTTGGTGAACTTGACATGTCCCAGCTCATGTGACACTGCCACATGGGGGGGACATGTTTAAATAATTTTTCACTTTATTTGTAACAGCACTTTTTTAACAACTTACTCTCCCTGAGGCAGCTCTGTGCCTCAGGGAGCTAATCGCACTCTTTTGCGCACATGCATGAAACAGCACAAGCCCCGAATTTCCCTCCTCCCCACCGCCCCCCGCCGCCTGCACAGGCAGTACTGAGCGCTACTGGTCATGCGTTATGCTGGGCGGGCCTTAATTGGCCTGCCCATGTAAATTGGCACGGCGGAGCCGACTGTGGGTGGCGATTGGCTCCGCGCCTGTCCCTGCCTACTCCCCCCGAGCCCACCCCATCATAGATAACGTGCAGGCCACAGAAACAGGAACGGATATATTGTTCTTTTCTGTTCTCTTCTTAATGCAGCTGCATCGTTAGTTCTCCCACATGTGAAACACATGGAAACGTAAGGACATAAGAAATAGAAGCAAGAGTAGGCCATTTGGCCCCTTGAGCCTGCTCTGCTATCCAATTAAGATCATGACAGATCTGACTCTGGTCTTGACTCCACTTTCCTGCCACCAGCCTCGCTATAACCCGCACCCACAGTCGAATTTCCCCCACCTCCACACTAGCCCAAATAAGCCTTGGCTTTGTAGATCAAAAATCTGTCTAACTCAGCTTTCAGAATATTTGAAGACCCAGCCTCCACTGCTCTCTGTGGAAGAGAATTCCTAAAGTTAATGACCCTCTGAGAGCACAAGTTTCTTCTCATCTCCACCTTAAATGCAAGACCCCTTATTTTAAAACTGTGAACCCTAGTTCTAGATCTTCCCATGAGGGGAAATGTCCTTTCAGAATCTACTCTGTCAAGCCCCCTCAGAATCATATATATTTCAATAAGATAACCTCTCATTCTCCTAAACTCCAACAAGAATAGGCCCAACCTGCTCTTAAGGGAACCCCTTGATCTCAGGAATCAACCGAGTGAACATTCTCTAAACTGCCTCCAATGTAGGTATATCCCTCCTTAAATAAGGAGACCAAAACTGTATGTAGTACTCCAGGTGTGGTCTCACTAATGTGTTGTACAACTGTAGCAAGATTAAGCCTATTTTTATACTCACTTAACAGATCTATATCCCTTTGCAGGCTCTTTGGGTGGAATTTTCCGTGTCAGTTGGTGTCAGGCATCAGGCGTCATGGCAGACGTAAGCAGGCAAATGTGTCAGGAAGACCAAAAATCGGGAGACCAGTTTGCAGTCATCCACTCCACCCATCAATGGCAGGCTGCGTTTCCTGCCACTCCATATTAGGAAATTCATTTTAATACATCTGCACATAATTAAAAGCCCTGCTTGCCGGAATCATATCCCCATGCTGGATCAGCTGGACAGGTCAACGTGCAGTCACAACAGCATTTAAAAGGTGTGCACCTGGCGGGCTGCACTTTGAGGGGAACCCGGAGGTAGGTGCGCAGGAACGTTGCTCGGCGCTCGTGAGGGTCGCCTCTGGAAATCCAGGGTTGAGGCGCCGTGCATCCAGGCAAGGGCACAGGCAAGTCGCGTTTTCCTGGCTGGATGAGAGTGCGGTGCCAGGGCAACGGCTGCATTGTGGTTGAGGTGAGTTGGTAGGGGGGGGGGCGCAAGGGCTGCACCGTGATTGAGGTGAGTTTAGGAGCAAGGGCTGCACAGGAGTTGAGGCAAGTTGAGGGGGGGGGGGCTGCAAAAACTGCACTGTGGTTGATGGTAGTGCACAAGCATGAGTGAGTGAGGGGAGGGAGGAGGGAAGTGGCCATGCATTAGAGAAACCTTGAATAAAGTGACCATTCCTCCGCAGCTGAGACAGTTCAGGCATAGCCACATTGACATACATGGAGTCGGGACTCTAGCTTATCTGCCTTCAAGCAAAGCAGAGGCATGAAAGTGCCACCAAGTGCTCAAGAGCTTGTCACCCTTTGGGCACAGACTGCAAACTAATGAGTGTTTAGTGGACTGCAGAACAATTGGACGACTGGGCAAGTTGTACAATCTCCTTGCCCGTTTAAAATAACAGAGGATATACTCACCTAACATGCCACAATTTGGTAAAATTAATCCCTTTGAGCCAGCCACAGACAATTGGTCTGCGTTTATAGAACGTCTCGCATTCTTTTTTCAAGCGAACAAAATCAGGGGAGAAGAGAAGAGGCGAGCAATCACCTTGAGTATTTGTGGAAGCAAAACCTGCAGTTTGATTCAAAGTTTGACGGAACCCAGTGCCCCAGATTTGTAGAATTTTGGAGAATTGGTGGACCACATGGCAGGGACATTTTTAACCCAAGCCCTCAGTCACGATGCAGAGGTTCCGGTTCAATTCGCGAAATAGAGCCCTGGGTGAGCCAATTGCTCGCTACGTGGCAAATTTGAAGCAATTAACGGAACATTGCAAGTTCAGTGAGACTCTGATCGACATGCTCAGAGATCGTTTAAATCGTGAATGAAGACACTATTCAGAGAAGATTGCCGGCTGAAGTGAATCCTGATTTTAAGAAGGCATTAGAAATAGCACTGGCCATGGAAATCACTGTAAGAGATTCACAAGCAATTCAAGGGACAGAAAATGGTGCCCTACTCCAAATCGGGCAGGGACAGTCAGCTGAAAATGGTGCATCAAAGCAAGACTCTGCTGCGAAGCAGGAAACAACCCCCGCTAACTGAAAAATAAGAAGAAATAATTTAGCAGCTAAATCAAAGAACATCGATGTGGAGGCAATCAGTATTTTAGTGATTGGCAGTTTAAAAAAGTGAATGTTACTTTTGTCACAGAAATAGACATATAATGAGATAGTGAAAAGAGAGATTTAAAGAGGCTTACAAACAACAAAAGAAGCTCAATGAAATTTACAGTGTAGCGGAGCCTGAAACAACAAATTCTGACATCCATACATTGTTAACATGAAAGTTGGGAAGACAGAGCCAATATTTGTTACAGTGCAAGTGAATGGGGAACCAGTAAAAATGGAAGTAGACACGGAAACTTCCACCTAATGTAATTGGAGAACACACTTTCAGATATTTAAATTTTAATGAACATCAATTAAATTTTGAACAAACATCTGCCAAGCTGAAAACGTACACAGGCAAAGAAATCCAAGTATAAGATATCAGCAGATTAACTGTCCATCATAGAAACCAATCGGCACAGATACCAATGATGGTGGATAGTAGGTGAAGGGCCAAGCCTTCCTGGGTGAGATTGGTTAAAGGAGATTAAATTAAACTGGTCCGAAATGTTCCAGCTGATAGCAAGTGGGCTACCAGATCTGCTTAAAAAGTATGCCGCCATCTTCAAGGATGAACTAGAAAAAATCCAAGGCCTGTAAGCCATGATTTACCTGGATCCAGAAGCAACCCCTCGCTTCATGAAAGCTAGACCAGTGCCATACGCTCTCAGGGAGAAGGCTGACATTGAGCTGAAGCGGCTACAGAGGTCGGGTGTCATAAATGCGGTTCAGTTCTCAAAACGGGCAGCACCTGTAGTCCCTGTCCTTAAACCAGGCCAAAGCATCTGAGTTTGTGGGGTCTATGAATTAACCATCAGCAGAGCAGCCAAACTGGACAGGTACCCCATTCCAAAAATCAAAGACCTACATGCCAAGCTAGCAGGAGGGACAACATATACAAAGCATTTAGAGCTGGATGACGCATCCTGGGAATTCATCAAATTAATATCCAATAGGTGTTGTACCAATATACGTGCTTACCTTCCGGTGTTTCCTCAGCCTGTGCCATCTTTCAGAGAACAATAGAAAGCTTACTGCAGGAACTATTCCAGATCGTCGTCTACTTAGACAATGTGCTGATAACTGGATTCACTGAAAAGGAACGTTTGGCTGATCTAGAGGAAGTCCTAAAATGCCTTTTACAAGCAGGAGTGTGACTGAAAAAGGAAAAATGCACTTTCCAAGCAAAAGAAATAATCTATTTAGGCCACCGGGTAGATTCTCAGGGGTTACACCCGATTGAAGAGAAGGCTAAAGCAATAAGAGAAGCACCTGCACCCAAGAACGCCTCTGAACTTAAATCATTTTTAGGAATTATTATGGGTGATTTTTACCTATTTTATCTACTGTTCTGGCCCCTGTGCATTCACTGCTAAGAAGGAACCAACATTGCTCTTGGGAGGGACCCAGAACGAAGCTTTCATGAAAGTGAAACAGTGTTTACACTCATCCAATTTGTTAGTGCATTATGACCAGACGAAAGACTTGGTGCTAACATATGATGCCTCTCCCTTTGAAATGGGAGTGGTAGTATATCATGGAATGGATGATGGCACCGTGGCCAATAGGCTATGTATCCAGGGTGCTTACCACAGCTGAAAAGGGATATTCTCAGATTGAGAAGGAAGGTCTGTCGATCATTTATGGTGTAAAAAATTTCACCAATACATGCATGGCTGGCATTTCATGATTGTATCAGGCCACAAGCCACTATTGGGTTTGTTTAGTGAGGAAAAGGCTATACCATCAATAGCCTCAGCAAGAACACAATGATGGGCCCTAATTTTGGCAGCTTATGTACATAGGCCTGGCATTTACATAGCAAATGCCGATGCCCTGAGTTGCCTACCCTTAAAAGAGAATGACAGATACATCCCAGTTCCACAAGGAACTTGGTTTACTATTAGTTTGTTTAGATTATTCACCAGGATGTGCCAGACAGGTCTGAGACTGGACAAGTTGGGACCCAGTCCTATCTCGAGTGTGAGACCAAGTGTTAAACCGTTGGTCCCAGGAGACAGTCTGTGATGAAATGAAACCATTCTTCAACCGAAGACACGAGATGAGCAGTCAAGATGGCATTCTATTGTGGGGTGCACGGGTAATAGTTCCACCAAAGGGAAGGGGACCACTTTTAGTCGAACTACACAGTGCCCATCCAGGGATCTCCTGAATGAAGACAATAGCGCGCAGATACATATGGCGGCCAGGGATGGATGGTGGTATTGAAAATGTGATAAAGCACTGTGTGCAATGTCAACAACTGCAAAAATTGCTGGTGGCAGCTTCATTGCAGCCATGGAAGTGGCCTGGTAGACCCTGGGTGTGGTTACACATCAACTACATCGGACCCTTCCTTGGTGCCATGTTTCTACTGATTATAGATGCTCATTCCAATTTGTTAGATGTTTATGAGGTGAAGTCAATGACACTGGGCGCTACAATAAAGAAACCACGCCAGAGCTTTGCCATCCACGGACTACCAGAAGTAGTCGTTTTCGATAACGGCACTGAATTCACGAGTTCCAACAATTTATCAGCCTCAACGGTATCACCTATATGAACCCTGCACCATACCATCTGTCATCAAACTGACTGGCGCAAAGGGCAGTTCAAACTTTTACAGCAGGCATGAAGAAGTTAGCAGGCGATTCATTGGAGACCAAGCTTGCACGCTTTCTTTTTCACTACAGAACGACCACCCCACACGACAAAAGGAGCAACACCTGCAGAATTGTTGATGAGACGTCGTTTTAGGACAAGACTGAGGCTAATATTTCCAAATTTGGAGGGGAAGGTGGAGAAGCGTCAAGGAAACCAAAAAGCTGCACATGCCTTGCATAGCTGTGAGAGATAATTTACTGTTGGAGAAACAGTATGTGTAAAGGATTTCGGTGGAGGACCGAAGTGGTTACCTGGTAAAGTAAGCTCAGTGACCGGACCATTACCATACCATGTGGAAGTGGAGAGCATGTGGATCATTTAAGAAAAAGAGAGATACCACAACAAGATACGGTTCCACCTGTAACCATTACTGAACCAGTGTTTCCTGTTGAAGATGCTCAGCCAAGGACTGACATGTCTGATGTCTCTATCAGAATGGAAGACACTGAAATGCAAGTGCCCACAGAGGTAGCTGATGTTCATGCAGTTCCAGAGAATGTGATTCCTGAAACAGGATCTGAAGTCGTGGAACTGCGATGTTCCACACGGATCAGGAAACCAACTGAAAGACTAAACTTGTAAATTTCATGACCTGTGCAAATATTAGAATGGCATGAGATAAATATACTTGTATACTTGTAAATAGAATATGTACAGCAAAGTTAAAGGGGGAGAAATGTAGTAATTATGGTAATTAAATTGTGGACTGTACCCTTAAGAATAGTCCTGTGATGTAAGATCACATGATCTGTGTAAACCAATGTGTTAACAGCACGGGTTACTTCCAAAGTCAGTGTAGAGATGGAGATGGAGCTGAAAGCATGTGTGTAGTTGCTGCTGGCTGTATTATAAATAAACCTAATGTTTCCACTTAGAAAGTTGTTTGCAGATCAACTCTATTGCAATAAGGCGACAAGGCCACACTAGATTTAAGGGATGGAGCGGGTAAGAAGAAAAGTGGGGGGAGGGTTCAATCTAAGGAGGGCAACCCTGCAACTGTCAAAGAACAGCCCCCAAAGCCCACCCTTCCTTCCTGCCCTTTAACCACTTCAGGTGAAAATTTGGGCTTCCCTCTCCTGCCCTGCTACCCCACGCCAAACATTTTATGGCGTGGGCAGCGTATAATTGGGTCAATTGGCTTGATAACAAGCTTGAATGACCCTTAAATTGTTCATTTAAACATGACGGTGGGGGGGGGGAGCTGCCGATTTTAGCAGCTGCCCACCCCGACATGTATAATGGGGGTGTGCTCAGGGATGGGCAAGAAGATGGTGGGATGGACGCCCACCCATTTTATCTGCACCCCCCACCCCCTCTATTTTACATGCCCCCTGCCCCTGCCCGCAGGGAACAGGCCCACGAGGGGCACGTAAAGTTCAGCCCTTACCGGTGGATCTCACCCAGTGCCATTCACCAGACAGTGCCAGAGACTTTCTGTTGGAGTAAATGCCTTCCGGTAGTTTGCATAAGCGTAAAAAAGAGCATCAGAGAATAGTTTTTTAAAAAGTAATATTTGGCCCCAAGGACCTTAAATTATTACTTGTTTTGAACAAGGTTTTGTAACACAGTGGGAGTAGCGATACCATGAATGACAGTTTGAGGAGTAAATGGACTGCTTACGGTCCATTTAAATACATAACAGTCATATGTGTTTACAAATAGTTGTTTGGTAGTACAGAACGTAAGTATTGCTGAAAAGAAAATACTTTTTTTGTCGAAGCTTTTCGTTCTGGACTCATCAGGACAATTTGCAAGATAGCACCAATGCCCTGACATTGGTATTATCTTGTAAATTGTACAGGTGAGTGCAAGATAAAAAGCTTCGACAAAATATGTCTCTTTTTTCAGCAATGCTCAAATGTGTTTGTTGGTCTTGCTTATGTGCCAGCCATATTAGATTTGCAACTGGACAACCTGCTTTCTCAAGTAGGTGCTCGATAAAGCTCGGTGTCTTTGAATGTCCAAAGGTTAGTTGCACCTCCTGAAGGAGAGGTGCCACTTTTCATGACGGTGTGCGGAAACTACATTTTTACACAACAACGCCGATTGCCAAGACACTCGATTTTCAGATACTATCACGAGGGTCTTAAGTTTCATGTCAGGGTCAGGAAGGAGGTCCTGTCTCCATCAGATGGGCAGGGTGGAACCATGCCAACTTCGTCGCTGCACTGCAGAGATGTGGCTGACTTGGGTGGTGCCAGCATCACGACTACCAGGACTTGGCTGCAGCATCAAAACAAAAATGACCTTAACTAGGCTGCCAAGACTCCTCTCTAAGTCTCTCCATTTGTACAACACCACAAACTTACCGCAGCACAATCAGTCCTTCTCTCGCTCACTGCACAAGCTTTTCATTCATTCACACAGGGACACTTCACTGTACTCCTCCCGCTCACGTTCACGCACACTGTATGCCCGAATTGGCCTCAAAACCGGCACACACAACTTCCTGCTCTTACTTTATAACCAAGGTGGAGTTGTTAAACTGCTGATGTGCAATTCTTTCAACTTTAATGAATCAAGCTATTCTTGTTTTCCTTGATCAATTAGAACAGAATTATCAGAAAGCAAATTGCATTTCATCCAGCAACATTTGACTTTAGTGCAGTAAGACCTGTTGTTATGGTAACAGGTAGCAAGCAGTTATAAATTCATTGCTACACTCACACTTCACCTAACTTCCCAGGATAATTTTTAAACAGACTTAATTATGTTTAAGCACATCACAAACACAGACAGCTGAAGCTGAGAACAGTTATAAGATAGTGGCGAGTCATGCAAGTATCGAGATGGTTCAGGTAAATTACATTTTGCACAATAAAATCACAGCTGGTGAACACGACAGGTTTATTATTTCAAACATAAATGTCACAGTACCATTCATCTCTGTCAGCGTCGCAGTTACAGTGATACTTGGTATCCAAGCAGCTCCCCTCCAATCCACAGACACATTTCTGAACGCCTGGTGATGAACCTCCCCAGTAAGTCTGCTTCTCATTGGTCCTCCCAATCCACCAGGTGAATGGTGTCCCACCTGAAAGGAACTTTGAAATATTACCAAGAATAAAACTGCAGGACTACTGGGCTTTTTCATTAACAAGCTTCTTTTTTTTTAACATCATGGAGGCATTTTTATGTTCATGAAGGTGAGTGATAACAGTCCTGAGAAAGAAAAAAGACACTTCAGTTTCTGCACTATTACTGGAGTTGCCAACTCTTATTCCTGGAGGTTCCATCGCTGATCTCCCTACACCAGCCACCTTGCCTCCACACTCCTGCCATTGCCGAATCCTAGCCCTGCACCGCCTTCCTGCGCCAACTGGAATTCGAACAAAGCCTCCAATTCCCAACTGGATGATTCTTGATACGTCAGTCAAAAACACATTCTTCCCCTATCTCTAACTACTGATAAATGAAAGTGATCAAGGAAAATAAAAAGCACAGAATTTATTTAATGCCCCTATGATTTTTCTTCTGGTGTTGCTAGCTGCAATGTCATGGAGATTAATCCTAAATTCTTGGTGACACCAATTCACATCAAGCATCAGTTAAAAACAGAGCAGCATACATGAAAGCTCTCAGAGTATTATAGGCATTTCAGTATAGAAGGAGGCCATTCAGCCCACATCTGGCTCCACATTGGAGCTGCTGGGCTGGATTTCTCTCTGAGCTGGGTTGGCTGTAGAAGGTGGGATGAGGCTGTGATTATTCTGCTTGCCATCCTAACCCTAGCTTGATCCCAATCCATTGTAGCTCATTGAAAATGAACTGCAGGTTCGCAAAAGTATCTTTGGTGCACAGAGTGGGCCTGCATATGCTGGCCAACATAGTCAAAACCACATCTTCTGGCAATGAACCTAGGAATGAACATTGTAGTGACAGAAAGTAGGGGAGCCAGCATAGAAGAGGGCAGAACTGCCACAAGAATTATAGGCACAATTGTTATGAAGTCCTCTTAAGGAATTGAGGTCTATTTTGACAATGTAATGTCGGTAGAAAGCGGACCACTACCAGGTTCTTTCCCTCCCAGAACTACCCCAGCAGTCAATGCGAAAACTTTCTGTCACCACCTGAAGTTGGTGGTACTGCAACTGGGGTATCAGTCAGTTATCCCACGTCGTTCCATGCTCCAACGGAACAAAAATGCTGGAGTTGGGTGAGTAACGGAGTTAGGTGAAGAGGGGAAGGAGGTGCTCCCATGGTTTTTCTAACCTCTTCAACCTGTAGGAATCCGTTCTTGCTCTACTACAGGAGTAGTACCTGGTGAGTGGTTAAGGTCTATTCAATACCTAAGGTTTAAAATAGTATACAAACTGGTGGTAAGGTTCATAAGTTACATAAGATTTGAAAAAATTAATTGAATAAAATAATTAGTTAATTAAAACACATTAAGGATGGCAGTTGATGTGTCACAGCTGCAACATGTGCAGCACAAATCTAAAGGCTCTGTATCTGCATGTAGCATTCAAGACAAAACAGATGAACTAATAGCACAAAAAGAGATAAATAAGTACAACCTGGTAACCATTACAGTGACATGGCTGCAGGATGACATAGATTGGGACTTGAATATTGAATATAGATAACATTTAGGAAGGACAGGAAGCTAGGAAAAGGTGGAGGGGTGGCTTTGTTAATTAATGATGGTATTAGCACAATAGAGAGGGATGACCTAAGTTCAGGAATCCAGGAGGTTAGAAGCGATAAAAGAAAAATGCTGCAGATGCTGGAAATCTGAAACAAAACCAGAAAATGCTAGAAAAGCTCAGCAGGAATAACAGCATCTGTGGAGAGAAAACAGAGTTAACGCATCGAGTTCCATATGACTCTTCTTCAGAGCTAAAGAGAAGTAAAAATGTGATGAAATTTAATACTGTTTAAGGGGGATGGAACAAGTGAAGCTAGATAGAAGGCCAGCGATAGGTGGGGGCAAAGTAGAGTTTACCAAAGATACCATAAACAAAAGGACAAAGGAGGTGTTAATGGTAGTGGTAAGGGCTGAAGGAGGTGCTGATGGTGGCATTAAGGTCAGAAAGCAGAATGTGATGATAACAGGACAAGGGTAAGCACTCTGAAAATAATTACATGAACAAGGGACAGATGGTCCCTGTGGGGGTGGGGTGGTGGGGAAAAAGATTGAAAATAGTGTAAAAGGTGGGGATAAAACAATGAATAAAAATGAAAATAAATAAAAAAATAACAATAATAGGATAAAAAATAAAAAAATCAAATTAATATTGAAAAAGGGGATAAAAAAGGGGCAAGGATGAAGGAGAGAGTGCTTGGTCTGAAGTTGTTGAACTTGATGTTAAATCCGGAAGGCTGTAAAGTGTCTAATCAGAAGATGAGGTGCTGTTCCTCCAGTTTGCGTTGGGCTTCACTGAGATATTGCAGCAGGCCAAGGACGGACATGTGGGCATGAGAGCAGGGTGGATTGTTGAAAAGGTAAGCGACAGGGAGGTCTGGGTCATGTTTGCAGACAGACTGAAGGTGTTCCTCAAAGCAGGTAAAGGCGCAGGTGTTGTACCTTCTGCGATGGCATGGGAAGGTGCCGTGGGAGGGGGATGAGGTGTTGGAGGTGATGTAGAAGTGGTTTGGGTAGCAATGAGATATGATAAAGGCAAGAAGTCACTTGTGGGAATGTTGTACATGCCCTGTAACAGTACCCATATAGTAGGACAGTGTATAAAGGAAGAAAGAATGGGAGGTTGTCAGAAAGGTACCGTGATAATCATGGGAGATTTAAATCTACATATAGACTTGAAAAATCAGATGGGAAAAGGTAGCGTAGATGAAGAGTTCATAGAATGGTTTGGGGATAATTTCTTAGAACAGCACTTTCTGCAGCCAACCAGAGAGCAGGCTATACTAGACCTGGTAATGTGCAATGAGATAGGATTAATTAATGACCTCATAGTGAAGGCACCGCTAGGTAGTGATCAGAATATGATTGAATTTTACATGCAGTTTGAGGGAGAGAAGAATGGGTCCAAGACTAGCAATCTAAATAAGGTCAATTACAATGGCATGAAAGCAGAGCTAGCTAAAGTCAGCTGGCAAATTAGGTTAACTGATAGATCAATGGAGATGCAGTGGCAGGCAATTTGAAGAGATATTTC
The DNA here is from genome assembly GCF_017639515.1 of Carcharodon carcharias. Taxonomy (NCBI): domain Eukaryota; kingdom Metazoa; phylum Chordata; class Chondrichthyes; order Lamniformes; family Lamnidae; genus Carcharodon; species Carcharodon carcharias. Next base: position 25,142,782 of record NC_054478.1, on the reverse strand, counting down.
AGAATGCACATAATAGATATATTAAACGGGAAAGAAAAATTCCAAGGGAGGACCCACTATCCGTGGTTAAGCAATAAAGTCAAACATAGTATTAAACTTATAGAAAAAGCATATAATTGCACAAGGATGTGTGACAGGTCGGAAGGTTGGACAGAATATAAAAAAACCAGCAGCGAATGACTAAAAGATTAATAAGGATAGAAAATTAGAGTACAAGAGAAAGCTAGCTAGAAATATATAAATGGACAGTGAAAGTTTCTAAAGAACTTTTAAAAAGAAAGGAGTTAACAAAGTGAGCATTGATCCTACAGAAAGCAAGTCTGGGGAATTAATAATGGAAAATAAATAAATTTCAGATGAATTGAACAGGTATTTTGCATCAGCCTTCACTATAGTGAATACAAGTAACTTCCCAGGAATAGCTGTAAATCAGGACATGGGAGGGTGGGAGGAACTCAAGAAAATTACATCACCAGGGAAGTGGTACTGAGCACATTGTTGGAGCTGTGGGCTGACAAATCCCTGGATCCTGATGGACTTCATCCTAGGGTCTTAAAAGGAGTGGCTAGTGAGATAGTTGATGCGTTGGTTTTAATTTTCCAAAATTCTCTAGATTCGGGAAAGGTTCGATTAGATTGAAAAATAGCCAATGTAACTCCTTTATTTAAAAAGGGAGGGCGACAGAAAGCAGGAAACTACAGGCCAGGTAGCTTAACATCTGTCAGAGGGAAAATGTTAGAAGCTATTATTAAAGACATTATAGTAGGGCACTGAGATACATTCAGGATAATCAGGCAGAGTCAACTTGGTTTTGTGAGAGAGAAATCATATTTAGCCAGTTTATTGGAGTTCTTTGAAGATGTAACATGTGCAGAGGATACTGGGCAACTGGTGGATGTATTGTACTTATATTTCCAGAAGGCAGTTAAGGTGCCAAATCAAAAGTTATTGCAGAAAATAAAAGTTCACGGTGTAGGAGGAAACATATTGGCATGGGTAGAATATTGGCTTGCTAACGGGAAACAGAGTGCAAGCATAAATGTGTGTAAAGAATGGTATGCCAAGGGTAACAAGCTGGGGCCTCAGCTTTCTACAGTTTATATAAATGATTAGATGAATGGAACAAAGGTATTGTTGCTAAAATTGCTGATGACACAAAGATAGGTAGGAAAGTAAGTTGTGAAGAGGACACAAAGAGGCTACAAAGGGATTTGGCTAGGTAAAGTGAGTGGTCAAAGGTTTGACAAATGGAGTATAATGTGGGAAAATGTAAAATTGTTCATTTTTGCAGGAAGAATAAAAAAGAAGCATATTATCTAAATGGTGAGAGGTTGCAGAACTCTGAGATTTAGAGGGGTCTAGGTGTCCTGGTGCATGAATCACAAAGACTAACATGCAAGTACAACAAGTAATCAGGAAAACTAATAGAATGTTATTGTTTATTGTGAGGAGAATTGAATACAAAAGTAAAGAGGTTATGCTTCAGTTATATAGGGCATTGGTGAAACCACAACTGGAGTACTGTATACAGTATTGGTCTCCCTATTTAAGGAAGAGTGTAAATGTGTTGGAAACAGTTCAAAGAAGGCTTACTAGACTAATACCTGGAATGGGAGGATTGTCTTATGAGGAAAGGGTGGACATGCTAGGCTTGTATCCACTGGAGTTTAGAAGAGTAAGAGGTGACTTGTTTGAAACATATAAGACCCTGACATGGTGGATGTGGAAAGGATGTTTCCCCTTGTAGGGGAATCTAGAACTAGGGGTCACTGTTTAAAAATAAAGGCTCACCCATTTAGGACAGAGATGAAGAGAATTTTTTTCCCTGAGGGCAGTGAGTGTTTTGAATGCTCTTCCTCAAAAGCTGGTGGAAGCAGAGTCTTTGAATAGTTTTAAAGCAGAGCTTGATAGATTCTTGATAAGCAAGTGGATGAAAGGTTATCAGGGGTTGGTGGGATAATGGAGTTAAGTGGCCTACTCCTGCTCCTAATGCGTATGTGGCTAAGGTCCCTGTTGGACGGAGGGTTCCATTTCCTTCCCTCTTCACAGCCAGGCTACTCTGCTTTATCCCTGTGCCATTTAATATCTTTCCTCTTCTAATTCTCTAATAATAGATCAAAGGGAGGTAACTAAAAGGTGACGTCTTGTGGTGCAGTGGTTGCATCCCTACCTCTTGGCTAGAAGCTTCAGGTTCAAGACCCACTTCAGGACTTGATGGCTATGGAAGATGTTTTTGTAATGTAGTCAAACAGGTTGATTATCAGCCTGCATATCCTTCTAATCTGACTGTTGTCAGGTGGTAAGAGTGGGAGTATTTCCTGGTCAGCCATATGGCAGTACTTTGCTTTTCCAAGCATAACCATGGACCAATCCAATGGAAGTCCATGGTCACCAATGTCCCCTTAGGGGTGGTTACCTGAAGGAGGAGGAATTAAAAGGTTGGCAGCCCTCTAAGAATAAAAGTTACCCAGTCTGGGTGGGATGCAGCCTTAGGGCTAATTGTAATGGTGGTGGTGGTAAGGGTGGACAGGCCACAAAGCCAGCAGCAAACCTGCCTTTGGACTGTTTTGTGGAGCCCTGATGTAATTCTATTCTTATCGGGCATTTTGTTTTTTATTCATTCATTCAGGGGATGTGGGCATCGCTAGGTAGACCAGCATTTATTGCCCATCCTTACTCAATTAACCAACTGGCATCTTCTGTCCCTTATAAGATGAAGATCCCACCCTCCAAGAGCTGCTGGCCAATCGGAGAGCTGACCGTTCTTCAGTCCCAACAGCACCACTGGGAGCAGTGGTCAATGCTGGTATTGCAGTTGGCCAGGACCAGCGCCATGTAGGAGCCCCAGAACAGAGTTAAGTAGGTCGTGTTCACCAGTCAGGCAGACCCCAGCAAGGAGGACAAGGTCGGGGGTGGGGGGGGGGTGCGGTTTGTGGAGGGATACGTGCTAAGGCAGGAGGGGTGTGATTCATTGTGGGTGGCCCTTCATGCCGGTGGGGAGGGGGGGGCGGGGTTGTTGGGGTGGGGGTTCCTCTATAATCACGTGGTGCTCGATCAGAAGGGCACCATCCCATCTGACTGTGCAGAGGGCCACCAACTGTTACTGGCACACTCCCTACGTTCCATAGGCATATTGTGCCTGTTTCAGCTAAACAAAATAAGTGACAGCCATTTGCTGGTTCATTTCCCAGGGCAATATGTTGACCAATCAGAGCCAAGCTTCCTAGTTTAAATTTCAAACAATGCTTGGCAGTTATCTCTCATTCACCATCAACCAGTGCATTCTCCATGGCAACGCTTCTACCACTCAGAGTCTACTTGCCATCTAATCAGCACTCTCTTCTCATATAATTTAAATTTGTTGTTTCCCCTGATATTGGCATTTTCTTGTGAAATGTCCTGATGCGTGCAAGATGAAAAGCTTTGAAAAATAATGTTCCTTTATCAGCAATACTCAATATCATGGTGTAGCTGAAAGCAAAATACTGCAGATGCTGGAAATCTGAAATAAAAACAGAAAATGCTGTAAAAACTCAGCAGGTCTGGCAGCATCTGTGGAAAGAGAAACAGGGTTAACGTTTCGAGTCTGTATGACTCTTCTTCAGAGCTAAAGAGAAGCTTTTTATGTTTAAAGGTCCCAAAGCCACTTTGAGAAGTTACAGATAGAAGGTAAGTGTGTAAGATAAGTGGGTGAATGTATAGAGTGGAAGGTGGGTGGGTGGGGGTCAGGGTGGCAGGTAGGTGGGTGAGAGGGTAGGGTGGAAGGTAGGTGGGTGGGTGAGAAGGCAGGGTTGCAGATGGGTGGGTGAGAGGGTGGAGTGGCAGTTAAGTGGTTTAGGAGTAAGGTGGCAGGTGCTTGAGGGGGTAGGGTGGGTTGGGGGTGCCAGGGTGCAAGTCGGGTGGTTGGGCGAAGGTGGAGGGGCTAGTTGGGGGTGTCAGAGGGGTAGTTGTGGGTGGGGGTGGTGCCTCTTGGCTCTCAGGTGCGACCATCTGGAGGTCGGAACTTCTAGGCCATAGTCTCAGCCTTGGAATTTCTTTCTTCAGTGACTCTACATCCTTTTTGTAATCTGGAGTCCAGAGCTGTGCACAGTTCTCCAAGTCTGACCAAGGTTCTATATTAAGTTTACATATCTTACCTGTATTGCCAATCTCTTTCCCTATATATTTTTACAATCTCGTTAACTTGCGTTGTTACTTTTAATGATTTGCGAACGTGAAACCCTTGATCTCTTTGCTCTTCCACCTTACTTAGATGCTTTCCTGCTGCAAGGTAGGAAGATACTTTGCATGTCAATCTTGCATTCTCTCTGAATTAGATTGCTGATTTAATGCCAAGCACCTCCCTTACTTAGATTCTTGCATTGCTTCATGCCAATTTAGTCAGGAGGCTTTACATCCACAGGAGACTTAATTGGCACAACCTGAACTTGAAAACCTTTGCACTCGCCAAAGTCAAGAGACTCATTCCATCTGTCTGGTTTCAAAATCTAGATCTCAGAGATAAAAGGACAATGTTCAAATTCTCCAAATCACCCACTCCCCATAATTGCTAATTCTTGGCATGGTTGTGGATTGGCCCACCTTTGAGGCACTCCAGCATTAACATTTCTCTCAATAAGTTAGCCTCTAAATATCACTAAAAATTCATGCTTTTGTAATTAAAAGCAGAACTTGCTGGCAGCCAATTATATTTTGCAACAGATTTTAACTACTTACTCAATCTGTTCTCCTGGCAATGAATAGTAATTCATTTGCATTCTCACAAAAATACCGCACAGCTCCGAAGTGAAACCTTTTCTGAGTTTCAGATGCTCATTTTCATGGAAATCCCCATCAAACACTCTGAAGAGGGTGCATGAACAATCATGCCCAAAATAATCAAACTTCCTATTTCAAATCGGTTGACGTTTTATTCATTGGGGCAATTTGCGCTTCATCAAAAAATTTTCATTCTCTTTAATAAGGCATCTGCTCTGTGGTTTCAGCCATCCTTTCTTTGAAAGCTTCGTCAGAAATACAACTTAAATCCATTTTGCTTCAGTGGGGAGAGACAGGTACTTCAATATTTTCTTGTCCCTTACTGTAATGATTCTGACTAAGAATCAATGTTCGGTGTTTTTTTTTTGCTATTGCGCCTGCTTCAAGCAAATATTCAACCTTCCCCGTGACCATCCAATCAGAGCGCAACTGAGTGACAATTAGCAAAGCGCTTATGTCAAGTTTGTAATGCAGAATCCTTCCAGCCTGGATCTGGTGGGCAAAGTGCTGCTTTGTCGTTGGCAGTTGGGAAACGGACCAACTCAGGGGAATACCGAGCTGGTATCATAACTGGAATCAAACTGGGAAGTGGGGCTCACTATGCCGTCAGAATACCTGGCATGAATTAGGTGATTTTTCAATGATTCACCCAAGTGAAAGCCTCAAATGGATTTGTTGAATGGTGCTTTGCATGTTCTGAATAAAGCTACAAATTAAGACACCCGTCTTTAACTCGCCTCACACGTAAGGTTGTAGTTTTGTAACAAGGGGCCATTGATTCATTGAGACGGTTCACATCATTGCAATCCATGCTTGTGAGTGAAATAAACAAAACAGGATTTGCCTGATACTTAAGGACACAACCCATATTTGCATATTGTATAATTCTCTAAAACGCGAAGGGTCGCTGCTCTCCTATAATCACAAATTTTGTACTGAACTTCCTTGATTGCTACCAAACCATATTTATTTTCTCAGGATTGACGTAGAATCCATGAAAAGCTAACACCTTAAGACATAGACAGCTTACATTTGAGACAATCAGCTTAGTAAAAATCAATTGTTCTTTAATTGGGTATCTGTAGATGTCCTTTGTTATTAAAATATTTAGTTCTCCTGGAAGATAAATGTCTGTTGAATCCCACAGTGGCTGTACCACTTGATACTGAAATCATAAACGTTGACAGACCCTAATTGGTTTTGCTCAGCCTAAAACTATTGTCAGTTCCATTGTGTCCATTGTGACAAGTATCTAATTCATGGTTCATGCCAATACTTTAGAGGTAATGTTTAATTCTGGGAAGATTAAAGTTTAACTGTAGAAAATAGGATAAATGCAACTAAAGCAGTTTGAAGACTATTACACTTAAAAGGGTTGGGCTGTGTTGACTTAAGCAGTTGACAGCTAGAAAGGTAAGATTCTAATACAGCAGGGAGGCTCACTTATTTGGAGAACTGGAGATGTGGGTTGAGATTTTACAGCCCTGCCATGGGCGATTTGGTGGCCCGGCCAAAAGTCCATTGACTTTCGGCGGGACTGGATGATCCCAGCGATGGGTGGGACCGGAAAATTCCGCCCATGGTGTTTACGTTGTTTGCAAAGAAGTGCAATCCAGAGAGGTGGTTTGGTTTGGGAGTTAGAGCTAAATTAGTTTTAAAACATTTAGTGAATCCTGAAAGGTTATGTCATCATGGAGATGGATGGAACTTAAGAAAGTTCTCTGGTTTTAACTTACCTGTGTGCTTGCTGGGAGAAGTTAGTTGCAGTTTGGATCTTGTGTGTTTTGTAGCTCACAGAGAAGTTGTTCAGGCAGTTAGGAGAAGTCCTGGGGAACCGAGAAGGTGGCAGAAGGTTGCTGGTTCCATGCTAGCGAGGGTTAGGTCTCAGAAGAAGCTCTGGGAGCCATTTATAGCTCAGTGCAGCTTGGAGACTGGAATTCAGAGAAACTCAGGGGCAGTGGCAGCTTAATGATATTAGCGGTGTTAGTTAGAAGTGTGCCAGTAATTGAAGGTGGGAGTGCTGCTTTGTCAATCCCATACAATGCAGTTTCAAGAGAAGAGAATGAACCACTGGGAGGTGAGCAGTTGTTGAAGCAGTCCAAATTGGAATGGCTTTTGAGGGAATTCAAAATTTCATGTTAAGAGTTGAAATCCCTCTTGATGGAGAGAGATTTTACTGACAGAGTTTTACATTTGTGTGGGTTGCTGAGAAATCCATGGGATCTATTTTGATTGCATCTGCCATTTAATAATAGTGTGGTGTGTTCAACCACAGTTTGCCTGTTAATTCATATTTAGCTCATGTTAATTCTGAATGTTAGAGTATGAGCTAGATATTGTACATTGTTTTACTTTTCTGACTTTAGTAAAATTTATTTAGTTGTTTAAAACCATGGAATCTTGTGGCTTTATTCTCCTAATGGGTAACTGGGATTTCAAACTTTGTCGACTTTAAACAAGAAGTTACTGGCCCTAACCGGATAATCACGCAATGTAAGAGAGCAATGTATACAGCTTAAAAGAACAAGTGTTCACAGCATTCCTCAGTGAGTTTTAACGTATTCCACAGTGTGGACAAGTAAAACCTGGGATATTAAAGGGCACAGGCAAGGACCTATCTCCATATCAAGGTCTTAACACGTCTCCGCTCAACACCACACTGGCCCTAGCTATGGATCATGTCTCTTCCTACATCATTGTGTGGGCAGTACCGAATTCAGTCTCACATTAACCCCTTATGTGCCAGACCCTTTTACTACACCTCCCTCAAGTCTTTATTCCATGGTTATGGAGTTACACAGGTTACTTCATGTCTTACATTGTTATTAGTCTTATGCATTTACCTTGTTGTTACTGTCTTAATGCTATTCTAACATTATTTCTATTATTGTATTAACATTATTACAACATTCTCACAACCCCATCTCCCCCCTTCAAGTCCTTGAAGTTAGAGGTTCAGGCAGTCTGGAGGTAATACCCTTCCACATCTCATTTGCCATTCTGTCGGGGGAGTGTAGGCTCTGTTGGTTCTGGCTCTTGCTGTTGGCTTGGAAGTTGGCCCGGCATTTGGGTATACTTTCATTCTTTTCTTCCACTGCTTGCTCAGTTTGGCTGTTGCATTGATCCCTGGTTGCCGTTACTCTCAATCGTTTCTTGGCGGGTGGACGAAAGTGGTGATCATTCCTTCTTCTTTCTCCATGTGGGCCATCTCAAAGCCCTCTGAGGCTGAGGAAGAGTCTACCTGTGATGTGAAGAAGGTTCAGTGGTATGCTCACCTCTGTGTTTTGTTGTTGGCACTGGGAGACTGCTATCAGATTCCAGCATCCTTTGTGAAGGTGGCATTCCGGCTGGAAGTTGCAATGTGGGCATGGTGGCTGCTATGTTGACCAGCTGTGCCATCATCATAGTTGGGGGTAGGGGCTTCTCAGACCGCTGATCATTCTCTGGAACCACTTTGACTGGACACATGGGCGGTAGGTTGGTTTGACCTTCGGGGACTTTCCGGGATCCGGAATAATAATGGACAAACCTGCCCTGCAAAGAGAGGAGAGATCGAAGGTGAAAGCCGTGTCTGAATAGTCTTTAGTGTTGGAGTACTCAGGAGCATGCTGTTGTGGCTGGCTAATGACTGTGGTAGTCTTGACATCCTCTGCAGCCCGGAACAGATCCAGGCACCCCTGCTCAGGAGAGAGAATGGCTGGTTACGGGTGACGTACATCAGCTCAAGAATCTGTTCGCCACCAGTGGTTCCAGGATCATGCTGATGACTGGGAGTTGGACTCTCCCTGCCCCTGAAAATGGAGTGTCCGTTGTTCAAAGCCAGAGGTCTTTGAGCCATGGTTCCTTGTCTGACAGGACTGTCACACTGGCACCTGAATCTAATTTAAAATTTGTTGGATGACCATTTACAAGGATGTCAGCTTTCCAAAATGAAGAACCACAATCCGTGACCTCACTCAACATGGCTGTGGGCCTTCTGGGTTTTTGGACTGGTGGATTATCTTTGGGCTATCTGTGTGGTGATGGGGTTTTAACTTGCACAGTTTGCCAAAGTGCCCCTATCTGTAGTAGTGGAAACATTGGGCTGTTCTCGCAGGACACTGATCTCTCCTGTGAGGGTGCTTCGCATCGCAGCACTGACAATGTCACTGTAACAGGTGGTTCAGGAATTGCTTTTCTTGACTTGGATTGCCCCTGCACCTTTGTGACCATGTTGTATTCTCTCCCTTTAGGATTGTCCTGCATTGCTTGTGTAGCTCAGGCAGTCCAACTATCTGGATTGCCTTGTCCAGGGTTAGATCATCTTTTGCGTGTAGGAGGTCAGTGAGTGAATCATCTGCAAGAGACACGACTGTTTTGTCTCAGATGAGCTTAGACTTTAAACTTCCATTTTCACACCCCTCTGCCATCGTGTAGCGATCATTTATGAAAGAATTGACAGCTTCGCCAGGCAGTTGGACTCTCCAATTGAATTTGGCTCTTTCCAATATTTTGTTAGATCGCAAGTTGAAATAAATGTCAAAGTTTTTTAGAACTTCATCAAATTTGACAGGTGACTCATTAAAATATCCTTTCTTGAAATGATATCATCCGTAATTGGCCCTATTGAGTAAAGAAGCATGTTTCCTTGTTCTTCTTCTGAATTTTTATTTAAACCAGGAAGTGATGCTGTTTCGTAAAAGTCTTTTCTTCCAAAGACCCCAATTTTGTGACTGGTCTGGGCCTTGAGTGAGGCCAAGTGGAGTTAGAAGGTGGAATGGCGATCCATATCAAAGATGTTTCACGTGCGGGTACAGCTTTAAGAACTTACGCAGTTCCAAGATGGCATTGCTCTTCACTGCAGAACAAAGGATATCCCAGGCTTGCCGGTTTTGGTGGGCTCCACAAAATGGCGGTGGCACACTTCTGGAAGAAAGATCTTTAACAATAGTTGCATGGGTCAGCTGTCTGCCAACATATTTCATTCAGCAATTCACTGTTGCCATGTGTTGAGACTCAAAGTCGGGGATTGGGTTTAACAATGAGTTTCATTCAAACAGCGCCTCTGATTCTGCATTAGTGAAAAGGGTTCTCAGGACTGGCAGCAGCCTGGAACCTAAAAAGATTTAGCTCACCCTTGTAGGCTCTGGACTCTGCCTGCTGAAACTGGACTTCCAAGGGAAATTCTATGAAGTCTTTCTGCTGCAGTAAAATCTCTGCCTCCAGCTTCCAGGCTCTTTTCTCTGCAACCTTTTCTGGAGAATTTTCAGAGCATCTTCTCCTTCAGTTGGGAACTTCTTTCAGGTCAGAATTTCTGTTGAGGCTTTTCCTTTTCTTAGTCTTTCAGCATATCTGTGAGGTTGAGAGCTTTGCATCCTGAGCTGCCACCATGTTGAGATGGTGTTGGTTACAGAATGTTTCTATTAAAGAAGTCTTCCTAGTTTTCTGTATGTTAGCAGCAAGTCTTTATTTACAACTTGTAACTATATACAGTAAAGGGTACAGATAAGGT